>NC_056746.1:208011943-208046943 GCF_019279795.1 Protopterus annectens | reverse complement strand
GTTTAAAACCACAGAGTAACTCAGTAGTGCATGGCTTCGGCCAGCAACTGCACATATGTGGACTAAAGGTGGAAGTGTCTCTATCTCAACTACAAACATACCTCTAGGATATGGTATGGGACTTTGTCTGTGGTTACACAGGATGGTGCACTGGAGTTCCTACCATGTCCAATTACCATAGACAAAGTCCCATACCCTATCCCAGCAAGCTATAGGTTACCCTCTATGTCCTATGAAACCCATAGTTCATACTTGGACCTATTGAAGACTCTTACCATTCAACCCAATACCATACTCATGGGGGACTACAATTATCCGTTTGTAAACTGGGAATCTTGCACTATCCCAGCTTTGCAGGTGCAGGGATTCCTAGACTTTGTAACATCCTGGACCAGTTAGTGCATATGCCTAACAGAGGTACAAACATATTGGACCTGGTACTCCTAAGTATGGGAGAATGCTGCACACCTTCCAGTGTCATGTCCTTTCTGGTGAGGTCAGACCACAAAGCAGTTTCCTTTGAAATAAGAATACATTCTGTAACTCCAGCAAACCGTATAAAACTTAGAAATGACTCCAAGGCAAACTACCTTTTATTAAGTGGTAACCTGTCAAAATGTCAGTACCCTCCAAACCCAGTCAACACAGCAGCCTATATGGATTTATTCACAGAAGCTCTGTACAACCATGTCAGTGATGCATAGAGGCTCCTGCGCCTACCAGAAGTAAACCCAAAAGTAACTCAAAAAACAAACCACTCTGGTGGATTCCAAAATTAAATAATTTGTATGCTAAAAGGAAAAAAAGTCATAGACAAAATTAGAAAAACAAAAAAAGTTAACTCTCTCCCATCAAACTAAGAGGATTAATAATGTCCAGAAAAGCAAATTTTAAGGTAAAGGTAACATGACAGGTCAAGGGCTACCATAAGTTCATCTTTAGCTATGTCTGAAACTGCAAAGGCTGTACACAACAGTGTGCTGAACTGTTGGTAAGTGGAGCCATGCCCACAAAACCAGGAGGTATAGCAAATCGACTGACTGACAAATTCAGCTCCAACTTTACCACACTCTCACTCCCAGGAAATTCCACCTAACATAATCCCTCCAACTGTCATTGGGGAAAAGGTCTTAGATGTGCTCCCTAAGGCCAAGAATACAGCTTCAGTAGGTCCTGATAATATGCCAGGGTGCATCCCAAAGAGCCTGTAATATGACCTATCAGAGCCACTAGTCACTTCAACTATAGCCTCCACACAAGCTTTGTGCCACATGATCAGGGGAGTGCAATGGTCATCTCTTTTCACAAAGACAGGCCATCAACGGATTCCATGAACTACAGATCCATTAGTCTGACTATTCTCGTATGCAAAGTCATGGAAAGAATAGTCATAGAAATGATTGTCAAAACCAAAGTGGGTTGGGTTCAGTGTCTGAAGATTTTCAGTGTCATTGTTAAAGGCCGGTCATGCCTACTGATCCTGGTGGACTTATTTGAGGAGGTCAGCAAGACAATGGATGAAGGCAAAACGGTGCATACTGCCTACCTTGACCTAGCTAAGGCATTTGATACAATACCCCACTCAAGCATTGTAAATAAACTTATGGAATTGGGCATAACCCCCTATATAACTTGCTGGCTCACAGATAGGACCCAGGAAGTTAGGATTAGAGAGACTACCTCCAAAAATAGGACCGTCACCAGTGAAGTCTCCCAAGGCTCTATGCTGGGTCCACTCCTGTTTGACAAGTTTCCAGATGATTGCAAGCTAGAAGAAATCATAGCCCCCCCCACACACACACAAAATGATACCAGCATTATACAGGAAGGTCTGATAGAGACAAATGATTGGTGGCAAAGGCACAGCTTAAAATTCAATGCCAAGAAAGGTTTATTTGTACCTTTTATGAGTTGGCCACACGGGGAAACTACCTCCTGTGAATAGTAACTTGGCTTTCAACCAGCATACATCTAAGTTTGTAAGAAAATAATTCTGTGTTACTCAACTGATAAGTAAGGGCATGGCATCTAGGTCAAGAGAAGTAATTGTGCCACTGTACTCAGCCCTCATCAGACCCATCATTGAATATAACGCCTCCCTCAGTATGTACCTTACCAGGCACATGCAACTAAAGTGTCCACAAAAGTTCCTCACAGCCCTTCTCTAACCACATTGAAGCTCATCCTGGACCAGTGGCAGAGAAAGTGTAAATTCACCTTGGTATGACACTTGTGTCTCTGGACAGAGGTTTGCATCAAGCCATGCCCTAACTTACCTGCACAGCTTTAAAGTAACCTGTAAGGCACTAACTTGTGGGATGCATTTGGGTTGCATGGCTAGGCTTATAATGCCCTAGTGGCTATTAGCCTACCTTTTTTTAAGGCTAGTGGTTACTCTGGTTATACATTATTTCTGTGAGTTTCTATCCTCTGGCTTGGGCTTGTCTTACTCCCCCACCTGGGCTTGTCATACTCCACCAGTGACATCTGTCTGCCTTTTCAGCATATCTGCCCATGAATCCCTCTCTTTCAATTGCTTTGCATGTAAAAATGTTTTTGAAGGAGGTGTTGAATGGGATGCCTCCTAGAAAAACAAGGGGCTTCTCCTTGGTATGTTAATTTTTGTCTTGGAAAAATTGACTCTTGCTCCATATGAACTAGCTCATCAGGGTGACTTTGAGGTTCTTCACATGGCAACAGTTTTGTTCATTACTCTTACTTCTACAAGGAGTCTGTATGAGTTGTAAGCTCCAATAGTGGGTGAGTCTTATCTAATTTTCCACAAAGATAGGGTTTCCTTAACTAATACCGGCTTTATTCTTAAAAGTGGTATCCAAGTTTACTTTGAGTCATGCTATCCATCTTCCTATCTTTTTTCCACTACATAAAAACAAGTGGGACAGGATACTCTATTTTTTGGATGTCGACAGTCAACTGTTCTATTATCTTGACCGAATTAAAACTTTCAGGAACTCTGATTAGGTGATCATCTTCTTGTGATTCTAAGAAGAAAGGACAACCTGTATCAAAGCATACCATTTCCAAATGATTGTCTTATGCTATTGTCTTTGGTTATACCTACTACAATAAGGCAGTTCTAGGCACGGTCAAGGTACATTCATCTGTGGCCTTTTGGAAAGGTTTGGATTCTAGAAGTATTCTAGAAGCAGCAACATGATCCTATGTACATGTCTATACAAAGCACTACAAACTAGATTCCTTCTCCTGGTCTAAGACATGCTCTTCTAGGACTATTCTCCAGGGACCCCTTTACCGTCCTTCTTCTTCTCCTCCTCCTCGTCCCAGTCAGCTATGGTAGTATAGCAATGTAGCTAAGGCTACTGCAGCAGTGATATCTATAATGAACATAGTACAGTTGCGTAAGTAAACCTGAACTAACAATTGATGTTTGATCACTGCTGTTGTAGCCGCTTCTTCCCTCCATCCCCCTATATTTGTTTGTTTTAGTCAGGGTAAGGACCTTTTTTTGTTTTCCTAGTACTTACATTTTCAGGGCGCTGCCTCATTCTGTTTTGGTTAGCATCAAAGCTTTGAAGGGCTTGGCACCCAAACCACCGTTTTTTTTTTTTTTTTTTTTTTTTTAAAGCTCTGCTCAAGCTGTTTGGGCACATGGGTATATAACAAAGGCTACCTGCGCAGAGATCACTCAAACATCTGTTATGGTAAGTTTACTTGCATAACTATACTTTATCTATGAATAAGTGGAGAGAGGGTGAAGAGATGATGATGGAAGCCGTATAGTAATAGGGTTTGGAGAAATGTCAAAAAGTCGAGGGGGTAAAAACTATAGAGAACTCTTGTGTAGCAGGTCAACTTGAAGTAATTTAATAAAATCTGATTATTTAGGTATTTTTATTGAGCAGAAGTAAGTTATTCCTCTAAAGCTTGGTATTTTTCTAAACAATGAGTGCAGTGTTGAGATATACATGTTTATGTAATATATGTATATAGAACACAAACATTACATATATAATATATACACATGTATGAGTGTGTGTGTGTATACATATGTATAATTTATTTATATTTCTGTATAAAAATTTACTTTGTTTACTATGGTAGTGCATAGATCAATATTAACCCTAGTGAAATACAAAACATCTCTTAAACAAATATGGAAGTGTAAGCAGTAACGAATGGATCTAATTAACATGCATATGCAACTTTCCTATGTAAGTATAGCAAAAAATGAAGTGTGATGTGCAATATTTACATTAGTTTCTTAATTGGGTAACTTTCAGTAATTCTGTGAGAAGGGCAGAGAAGTGGAAATGAGTGAGGGATTGTGTGTTTGGCGAAGTGCCTTATGTTTGAAGAAGGAGCATTTGGCTTTGAAAAGATGCTCTTCGAGTTGAATTCTGAATTTGAAGCAAGTGTTTATTTTAGGTTGACGGTGAGAGCTTGCCAAAGAGTAAGTGCTGCGCAGTTTTTTTTTTTTCCCCCTAGGGGTTGTTTTATTTATATATATATATATATATATATATATATATATATATATATATATATATATATATATGTGTGTGTGTGTGTGTATGTGTGTGTGTGTGTGTGTGTATATATGTGTGTATATATATATATATATATATATATATATATATATATATATATATATATATATATATAATGAAGTTTATCAGCAAGGAGAGTGAATGTCTGGAGATAAAAGAAGTTTGTAGAGTTTGAGATATCAACAGTAGGTTAGATCTTTGTTTTACGGGTAGCCATTTGGCTTTTTTCTAAGAGGAGGCAGTGATGCTCACAAAGGGGGGCAAGTTTGTAATCGGCAGATGCTGCTGTATATTGCTGGAGTGTGGTGCTCTCCTTTGAGGAAGGTATGAAAATGGGTAGTCCATATTCTAGCAGAGAGAGAACTCCTTTGCTAATGGCTGCTCTGGCTGGTTGAAATACAAAAGAGAAGCTTTCTGGATCAGTTGAGGAGGAAGTTTATTTTTGCTCTCACTCTATGTTGAAGTTTTAAGGATTGATGAACCCGTAGTCCTAGGTGTTGGAAGGTGGAGTTGTTTCTTTGAGATGGTTGTGTAAGTTAGATTTCAGGTGTTTGGTGAATTTTATCTGGCGTTCCAAAAAGCATAGTTTTGGTCTTGGAGGGGTTGAACTATATAGTTTTATATCCATTACTCTGGGGAATGCAAGTCTGACTGAAGTTTGATTTGAATGTTGGTGCAACAGTGGCTTGATAAGTGACTGTGTTGTCTGCACAGAGGATGAGCAGGAGATGAAGGAAGTCATTAAAAACTGTGTTAATGATTATGGAGGAGAAGAAGGGGACAAGAATGGATCTTTGTGGTACACCTTTAGTAATAGTTGCAGATTCTGATTGTTTTACCAGTTTAACTTTTTGATATTGTTCCATTCCAAATAATTATAACATACATTCAGATTGAAGTAATTGATAAAATCAGGTTATCCATGTATGTTATGGTTTATCATTTTGACAATTTGCTAATGGCTGTCCTGTGACCACTTTTCACCTTGTGAAGCCCTGCACTACAAGTGAAACAGACTGTTGGCTGTTGTGAAGTGTAAAGTTGCCCCATGAAGTACATGCCTTATCCTCTAACCTTTCATGTCATTTCACTTGGACTGTCCATCTGTTCTGCCATGGTTTGCTGCAGGTATATGTTAAGGTTTAGGTTTCAGGTGAGAGAATCTGTATCATGATATAGTATAGCGTAATAGAGTGAGGGGTGATCTATGAGTATTTTTGAGGGTGGTTATAACTAGAGATGCATTAGGGACAATGGAAGTGACTTGTAGGGATGAGAGGAGAAAAAAAGAAGAGGCAGCAGGTAGAGATCGTTTACAAGTGGATAGGATTATGCAAGATAATTTCAAAGAATTTTTTCACTGATCTCTGCTTAGGTAGATGAAGTTTGAAGGTGTTATGATACAATTTTAGAGAGATTTTTCTTTGTTTTGGGGGGTGCAAAGGAAGAGACTACTTTGTCTCCTTGCAAAAAATTATTTTTGGCTAGGTTAGTTGCACAACTTGTCTTGGAACCAAAAAATCCAAGGTAATTCATTTTTGTTCTTCCAAAGCTTGTAATATGTATTACTCATAACCTGTTGGTATTAAAACTTGCGTCAAAAGATGCTTCTTCGGTAGTTAATTCATTATGATTGTTGGCGAGTAAGTGAAGCAGTTTCAGCATTAAGTGTTGTAGAGCAAATGTCTGTGTAGGGAACATCCCCATATCTGTCCCATTTATAGCTCCACTGTACTTGTTTGTAATGCTGTGATTTTGTTTGTAATGTTTAATTTACTTTTGTCTCATTCATCCCTTTAAGAATAGGTGGGTAATTAAATGACAATTGTTGACCTTGTGAGTAGCTGTTGCAACCCTTGGTTGATTCAGAATTTATTTTTTAATGGCTCATTGCCCCCCCTCAAACACAAATGCAGTCTCTCAACAAATCTGACTGAGAATTTGAGTGAAAGAGGACTGTGTGTCCCCTTTTCCCTAGACTCTTGACATGTCTGATATGCTGTAGAGAGGGGCCCCTACTGAAATGTCAGTACTCAAAATGACGAGTGCCAGCTAGCCAAACAAAGACTGAAAACCCAGGAAAAGAGCTAATATTGAAGATTGCTGTTCTTTATAGGTTCATAGGTTCATAGATTAGTACTAAGCTAACTGCCCTTGCGAGCCATTTTAAGCCTAGCCAATTATCCCTTGTGAGATTCAAACCCTGCACCTTGTGTTTGTAAGGCAAACACCTTAACCATTAGGCCACCCTCCCAACCCCTAATAGATTGGCACTAAGCTAACTGATTTTGCGAGCCATTTTTTAAGCCAAGTCATTTATCCCTTGTGTGATTCAAACCCTGCACCTTGGGTTTGTAAGACAAACACCTTAACCATTAGGCCACCCTCCCAGGTATAAAATTTAAACTTGTACTTCCGGGGGGGCAAGCTCCCCTGTACCCCACAATGTGGGGGTAAGCCCTCCACATCTGAACACACACATATCATCTCCAAGATAGTCATACCTCATAGAAAAGGAAATACTAGGAAACGTCCATCTCTGACTTTGTATATGCAAGTCCATTTTTCGCCCATGCACTCCATGTTTTGGGATCTGCAGGTAGGGGGTCCTGACATTTCAAGTGGTTAAAATAATGGTGCCCCCCATAGACTCCTCCTTTTATGACTGTGATTAGGTCTTTGGGTTTATTTCAAGATGCATCATTCTCAGTAATTTAACATATGCTGTACTTTTAGTCAGAAATGTTGGGGGAGCAAGTAATTATCAGGGAAATGATCTTTTGAGCTGGGATGCAGGATTTGAATTGTCTAGACACAGTAAGGGCTGACTAAATGTAATGCTGTTGGATGCAAAATAAGCAATTGCTAGAAAATAGAAATCTAAATGTAATCCAACTGCAATTGAAGTTTTGAACATTGTAAATAAGAAAATAACTGGAGGTGAGATCTTTAGAAAAGGGAAGGAGCAAATTACATAGAAATTAATGAAACTCATGGGAACAGTACATACTGAATAATGATTGGGAGAAGTAGTGAGGTTTAAGGGAAGGTAGAAACTGAGCAATTTATGTTATGTTGAAGTGAGTGAAAATTGTTAAAGAAAATGTATGTACATTGCTTGAAAATAGCAATGGAAAATGTTAGTATGCTTTTTTTGTCTTTTCTGTTGTGTGCACTTTTGTCATTTTTAAAATGTGATAATTGATAAAGATGCTTTTGTGGTATTCTCTTGCATGACTGTGCGAGATAATGTGCTACTGTGAATTTGTTTCTAGTAAGTCAAAGTAGACTTCTGTTAGTAACAACTTTTAATTAATTTCAAGAAAATTAACTTGTTTGCCAGCTTATTGTAGTGGTTGAAATTACTAACATGTACCTTGTAATAGCTGCCATCATTAGTCAGTAGTGGTATGTGTGTGTGTGTGTGTGTGTGTGTGTGTGTGTGTGTGTAGTAGGAGAAGGGGTCTTCTTTGTACATATATTTTGCCTCAGTTTCCCCTATATGCAGAGATGTAGTTATAGCCATTCTGCTATTAAATCTTTTCTAGTGAGTGTTCCCAAACAGCAATATTTTCCCCTTTATATTCCCATTCCTTTCCTGTAGCAAGGTTATTATTTGGCCTTGTCGAGTGACAACAAAAGTCAGAGTCCTCTGCTTGAATTCCTTTGCTTTCTTATCCCTTGGCATCTTCATTTTTCTCATTTACCAGGTTTCTAAGTAGTTTGGTTTCTGTCAGCAAACCTTTTCCAAGTGTAGGTATACAGACCTTGATCCTTTTTAAAATAAATTACTTCTGTTGATCTTGTTCAAACACAGCATGCTAAGATGTATGCCAATAACTACCGTGTCCTGGAAGTGTGTGTGTATGTACACATTTCTAATATGCGGTGTTTCAGCATTTACTGTTCTCATTTTTGGTACCTGTCCTCCTAGGTCCAAGAGAAGAAGGCCAGCCTCTTTGGATGAAAACAGAAGTGGGCTACAAGATGGGCACCTGGAGGCAGTTTCAACTTCTACTATGGAAGAATTACCTTTTACAGGTAAGATAACTGTTTAATTTAGGTTATGTACCTTGTAATCAGCTCTAAAATTCGTTGGTGACTTTGTAACAAAGGGATAATGATTTTCTTATGTTAATTTTAACTTCTGTTATGGAGCGTTCTTTTTTTGCCTCGTTTATTCATGCTGTGAGTAAAACTGTGTGACAGACACCCCCCAGCCTTCATGCTATAGATGTTAGCTTTATTATTTTTTATTTATTCATTTATTCTTTTACTTGCCTCCCCTTCCCTTCTGCACCCCACTGATTTCTGGAAGTAGCTTCCATATGAGAACCCCCCCAAAAGGCATCCATCAGCTTTCCCCCAGTACCTCACGTGTGCCTGCTGTGAATGCCGCATCCTGCACAGATGGGCTTCCACTTGGTGTAAAATGTCATTTTTTTTCAAAGGAAGAAAATGAGCCACCATCCTTTCACATCTTTTCCCTTTCAGATAATGGATATATCAGTTAATTGACAGCAAACAGGAGCTCTTCTGCCACCATCAGAACAGCTAATGTATATGTGTTTGATACAAGAGTCTTCTCAGAGTCTGTAATCATTTAGCTGAAATTCAATGATGGCAGTAGCAGAAAAATAAAAGAGAATATTATGGAACTAGCGATCATCTCTCACTAAACAAAGTAATATCAGATAGCTGTTAAATAGGGGCTAGAATGAAAGTATGGTATGGATATTTTACAGAAAAAGCTTTTGACAGAATTCCAGTTTTTTTTATTATTATAGAATACTTAATTTCTTAAAGATTTATAAAATATGCCATACAGTAAAAAATTTCATTGCAGTTACTGTAAAGTAATGACACACAACTTTACAGATGAACCTTGGGTCCATTGCTATCTTAGGTGTAAAGATCCAATAGAGGATATTTCAGGGTGATTCCTTGTCACCCATGCTGTTTTCACCTTATTCTCAACCTGGTAAACTGTTTTAATTAAACTAGGGAATGGTTGCATTTTGACTTCAGAAGGCTTTCTTTTCAGATGAAACTTCACCTCTCTTTTTTTATTAGCCAAGTGTATATAGTTTCATATGATTAGAACCTTTTCAAACAAACAAAAACGATACTTTGATTTTCTTGCATAAAGACTAAGCATCAAAGATAGTGTGGGAGGTAAGCATGATATAAAAGAACTGGAACAAGAAGGAGTGCTTAAATGACTTCCAAGATGGCTTCAAGTTGAGTAGCAGCTTAAATTCAGCTCTCCCAGTGTGAAAATAGAAACTCAGAAGAGAGAGCTAGTAAACTCCGATTTTGGGGAAATTTCTTTAACTGGCTAGTAAGTGCACTGCCTGGATAATAGCAAAAAAGAAATTCAGAGAACCTGAAAGAAAATTGATCACAAAAAGCGAGGAAAAGCACTGGCAAGAATTCTGCAGCTGTTCAGCAAAAAGCAGTGCAAGCTCCACCTTTGGTGCAAGACATGACTTCTAGTAACCTAGAGGAAAAAATAAATCGGTTGTACTTTGAGCCGATTTAAAATAAAAGAAACACTGAAGGAGTATATCAACTCAAATAACAAAAGGCTGGAAAAATGGAAGAAGCTTTAAAAAGATACTGAGATGAGGTGATAAAACTGTAAAATCAGAGGTCAAAATGAAGAAATGGCTGGCTGAATATGCGACTGCTCAATAAGCAATGTTTCAAAGAATAGTAGAATTAGAGGACATAGCATTTAGGAAAAACCTGGTATTTTCTGCTGTACCAGAGAAGTTGTAAGGAACAGACTGTATTAATTTTATGAAAGCACAAATAAATAACTGTACAGGTATTCCATAACAGGAACTGTTAATTGAAAGGGCACATCGTCTTTATGCTCCAAATCTAGCCATGAGAAAGCAACCTAGGCCTTTAATAGTAAAGATGCAATCCTACCAGCAGAAGTTGATTCTGACAAAGCTGCCAGAAGGACAAAATACTAAAAGTGGGAAACTGAATGTTTTTTGGAAAACTGATTTACTCCTCTTCCTAGTGTACAGTAAGTCATTTTATTCCACTAATCCAGGAATGTTGAGAAGCGGGCATGAGATTCAAGCTGCTGTGTCCCCGGCTATTTTCAGAATATTCTTGCTTGGAGGAACAAAATAATTATTTCTCGCAGAACCAGGCACACATTGGAAATGAAGCAGAGACTGGATTTGGGAGATGGAGATCAGGAATGCTAGCAATTTAGAACTGATAAATATGGGATTATAAAGCATTAATTATATTTGTGAAACATGAGAGAACAAGAAAATCTGGAAATACTGGATGACTTTGACTTTTTGTTAAACTTGTAGGGGGGGCCCTAAAGGATATGCCCAATTTCATGCCATTAATGTTTGGAAAATCTTTTAGTAGTGGGAAGAGGAGGGAAAGAGTTTGGTGTAGGTAGAACAAAAGTGTTTTTATAATGCGTGATGTAGTCTGCATGCGCTAGGGTTAAGTTTCCTCAGTTATTTTTTGTGTGTGGTAGCGATGCTGGAGTGGACAGGTGCTCTTGCTATTTTTTCCTTCTTTCTTTCTCCTTGTTCAATTTTAAGAAATATAGGCACTGCAGCATAAAGAAAGTCTTGTCAGATGAGCAGGATACAAAAACAATTGATGTGCTTTCTTTCTACTCTTGCATAGGGGAATGACTGGATTAAGGCCCTTGGTGCTTTCTAGCAACAAGTTTTAAGATGAAGCAAGTAAATAGAAAAGAATGTTGTCTAGCAAATAAATGAGTGCTTGTAGAAGCAACTCTGTATCTGGTTCTTGCGTCTCCATGTAGACAGTATGGTAAAGAGCAATAAAAACAGAATATGTATTTTAGTGGTTAGGAGATGTTTTCTGTAAGCATTCAAGTGTTTTCCCAATCGCAAACGTAATGGAGAGTAGTAAATGTAATACACAACCAAACAGCACTTCATAGAAGCACAGGCTGTAGTATACATCTTAGCATGCAAAACCATCCTTTTAGATTATTCCAAGTCTGAGAGTAGCTGTCAGTCTGGGACAACTGTTCCTATTAGGAGGGTTAAACTTCAGTATTTGATGTACATAGTTTTGTGTGTTAGTATTAAGTTAACAGGTTTTAAGGGTGTATTGGGGGTGTGTTTGTTTTTTGTTTGAGGGCATTCAATAAAACAGTTTTGTAAGATGTGGCACAGGCTGTAATGGATATGACAAGAAGTAACTATATAAAAGATTAGCCTGCCAAACAGTGTGTGCATGTAACACAAAAGCTGGAACTAGAGACTTAATAAAGCTGTTAACACATAAAAGAAGGGAATAACTTCTTAACATAATGAAGCTTTCTATATTATCGTTGAATGTAAGAGTAGTGAACTATTAAAAATGTAGAGTGCACATAGCTGTGTTATAGGAGACACATTTAGAAAGAACTGAACAAATGAATTTGATAAAGATTTTCAGAAAGGTTATTCAGCGTAATACTTGGGACAGAAGAAAGAAGTTCTTTTTGCAAAAGGAGCTCCAATAGTGCTAGAAGAGGATCAAAAACATAATAATGGTAGATTTGTAGTTCTAAGGGGCTACTGGCAGGGGAGGAAGATTATACTAGCATGTATTTATTCCACCTAAAACTACTATAATGGAGCTTAACAAAATTCTGAGAGAAATCATCAGCTTTCAGCAGGGAATACTACTATAGATGGGGACTCGCGTTTGATTTGCAGTAGTGGAGATGTATCTGGGCAACCCAGAAAGGAAAATATAAGGGTAGATTTTGGAAGAAATATATGAAAATATTTGGCATGGAAGATGTGAATTCAGTAGTAGGAGTTCAGAGTGAGTTTACATATTATTCCCCAAGATACAAAAGTGGTCTGGAGTAGATAGACACATATCCTGTGAAATATATGTTCTAATTGAAAGTTTTTGATCTGCATCCAGTAAGTATTTCAGATCACTCACCAATAAGAACTAAAATAAAAGTGTAGGGTAATGAAATAAAAATGAGACACTGCACTTTTCTACCTATCTGTTGGAAAGAGTGGAGTTTGTGGAATGGGTAGTGGAAATTATTCTGGAGTTATTCGAGAATATAGAAATTTCTTTTGAAAATATAGCTAGGGAGGGGGATAAAATTCAAGTGGAGTTTAAAGACATGGTGGAAATAAGCGAAGAGAGATAGTTAAGAAGTAACCAGAATTATTTAGAGGGACTGCCAAAGGTTGAAGTATTGTAGAATAGGAGGAATCTCACAGAACAAGAAGAGGAGCAATTGTAGAATGCTAAACAGAAAATAAGGGCTTACCTTGATAATAATATGCATGAGTTTAGAAAGATTGCTGTTGAGCAACTGTTTTTGTGCTATGGAGTTATCAAAAGCGTTTAGCACAATGACTCTGGCAACAGAAAGTAGAAAGGGTTGTTGCCAAGCTTAGGGAGCCTATACCATAAGTCTGCACCAAGAAAGATGAGATCCTGTAGAGGTACTAGAAACATTTCCAAAATTTTATGAACGTGTGTATAAAGCAGGGACACATGGAAATCAAGAAAAGGTACAAATGGAAATGTGTATGAAAGAATTAAATATACCGAGGTTAGAGGTAGAGGAGGCTCAATTACTAACAGGATAAGAGATAGGCAAAAATGGTGATGTATAGCCAATTTACAGGAAAGTCCCCAGGAATAGATGGTATTCCTATGAAAGTTTGGAAGCTAGGAGGGAAAAAAACTGAAAGCTCTGGAAGGTTTTGTTCAACAGTATTTTAAGAGGAGGAGAAGCACCAACATCCTGGAAGAAAGTGGTGGTAGCTGTAATACCTAAAGAGGGTAGAGACCCATCAGATATAGATTCATACAGACCCTTTTCAATCTTAAACCATGATTATAAAGTGTCTATAATGGCAAGGGTGATGCCAATGAGCAAGGGTAATGGATGCATTTGCATTCTCTGATAAAATTATAAAGTTGATTAGGAGATGTATCGGGGATCGGCGGCGAAAATTAAAGTGGGTAGGTTCCTCTCTAATAATTTCTGTTTGAGCAGAGGAACCAGGCAGGAGTATAATCTTTTCCCCTTTTGTTATTTGCATTATATTTAGAACCATTGGTAAAGGAAACAAGGGACTCAAATTCAAGGATATAATTGGTATGGTAGTCAAGACAAGCTGACTCTATTTGCCGATATTGTTTTATAGCCAATAAAACCAGACAAGGACATTTCAATGTTGGCTTTATTTAATTTTGTATCCTGAAAAGATTTGAAACTGTCTCAAAATATTCCACAATAACTCGATGGGTGTAAATTATGCACTCACACACAAATTGGTTCAGCAATATCCATATTTATGGAGACATGATAAAATTAAGTTCTTAGGAGTTTGTTTGTTTGTGTTTTTCGGCTTTTCCCAGTTAGGGGTCGTCGCAGCGGAACTCCGGTCCGCTAATGATTGGCAGTAGATTTTTACGTGCTGGCTTGCCGGGCCCTAACGCACAACCTTCAACGAAGGAACGCCCATTCACGCATGTAGTCACACAGAAGACGCTCTAACTGTGAATCAAACGGGCAACGTCTAACTGTGAGGCGACAACGTGGATTAAAAAGGATTCTGGTGTGGCAGCTTAAGCATATGTGGGAAGAGACTAAACTAAAGATAATACAAAAAATGAGAAATTTGAAGCTTTGTTTTTATGGATCTGGATAGCAAGATGCAAGCAGTTAAAATGTTTAGTCCCTTAAGTTTTATGCACAGGTCAGACGTACTTTTATCAACCAGAGGACACATTGTAGATATCGGTTAATAAAGAGCTGAAGTTTTTTATCTGGGAGGGGAATATGGCAAGAGTGAAGTGGGATAAGCTGATTTATTCCAATAGAACAAAGCAGTCTGGGATTACTTGATTTGAACAGGTATTTCAGTACTACACAGTTGAGGCTCCCTATACATAGCACAAGTAGAGACCTATAATTCAAAGTCGAAAGGGATGATGACAAAGTGGGCGGAAACTCAAGAAACAAGGAGAGGGATTTTGGATGCAGATCCTTAAGGAGAATAACAACCATACAGAATATTATATTCATAAAATAATGTATTCTAAGAACTAAGCCAATGTGGTAATGGAGAAAAGAGATTCTGCTGATATGGATGACGGCAATTAGTGAAACAGACATATGGCAAGAAGGGTCTGGAATTTATTGGAGAAAACTGGCAAAAGAACCAAGGTATTGGAAGCAAATAATTGGAGAGAGAAATATAATAGAATGGGAGGAGGCCAAGAATATATTTGGACTGCACTCTAGAGATTGTCTTCCCTATCAAGGATTGATATCTGAGTTTAGACAGAGAGAAAGAAATGTGGAGATCCTAAGCGAAAGACCAGCACTGGTAGAGTTTGTAGTAGAATCTAGAACAGAAGCTGCTATTAAAGGAATAATTATTGGAGCATATAAAGTTAAAAAGACTTTCGGCTTTTCCCGGTTAGGAGTCGCCACAGTGGAACTCCGGTCAGTTCATGATTGGCAGTGGATTTGTATGGTGCCGAGTTGCCAGCCCGACGTCCAACCTTCAATGAAGGCACGCCCATTCACGCTCACACCTACCTGCATGTCTTTAATGTCACTCAACTGCGGGGAGGACATGCAGACTCCATACAGAAGGCACTCCAGCCGAGAATCGAATGGGAGAACCTCTTGCTGTGAGGTGACAATGCTAACTGCTGCATCACTGCGAAGCATATAAAGTATTGAATGATAACTATAAGAACCAATCCGAGGAGGATAGAAAGGATTGGGAAGAGAGCTTGGATAACCAATTTACAAAGAAACAATGTGAGGATATGTGTATGTATCCCAAATATGCAACAAAGTCTAGAAGACTTGGGATTTTTGCTTGGAGGTGTTTACATAGGCATTTTTATACCTGACTCCAGAGAATTTTTCCTCAGGTAGATCGCACATGTTGGAGGTGTGATAGGGAAGAAAGAGGTAATTAGGAACATATTTTATGGGAGTGTAATGAGTTGGCAGACTTTAAACATTACCTGCAGATTACTCTATCTGAAATACTGGGTGAGCAAATTGGTATGACTAAGGAAACTTTATTTTGAGCTATGGTACAGAATAGGAATTGCCTAGACATAGCAAGGCCTTGCTGAGTCTAATTGTGGTGGCTGCCAAAAAAGCAATTACTAGGAAATGGCAAACTACATAGAAAGGAAACTGTGGTAACAATACATGCAGATGAGTAATGAGGTTTAAAAGAAGACAGGATCTGAATGAGTTGTGTAATGTTTGACCGTGACTAGATAGATTATAAGTGATGTATAATATTTGCAACTAAAATTTGTCAATATGGTTCGTTTTCATTTAGAAATGCATGATTGCCCATGTCATAGGTGATGATAAAGATGTTTCTTATTCAATAAAAATATAAAGGTCACGCCAAATCAAAAAGAGGAGTGCATAAATATCTGGGAATGAAATGTCAGCAGTGCACTATTAACAGAAATGAACAAAGCTTAACAAGACATATTTCAAAAGACTAACTAGTTTTGGTAAACTGCATTGATATTTAGGAGTACAAGCTGTAAATCTGCTTTCCCTCCATTTATTAACTTGCAGCTTTGGAATGATCAACTGGCCCAACATAATTTTGAATCCTTTAGATAGAAACATATGAATACTTCATACTGGTTAAATGATGCATAGTCTGTGAATAACAAGACTGTGTATATCCTTTGGTCTAGAAGCGGTATGGTTTTCCTTGAAACAGATTCTGGATATAGTTTACTTGTGAGACTAGGTTCATATCTACTTATCTGATCAAATCCAAGCATACTTAAAGATTTGGACAATGGAGAAAATAGAGGTGATATTCACACTTGTAGGGTAGCAGAAGCATTTTATAAGGGTGTACATATGGAGAGCATACCTCTCAACTGTCCAGATTTTTGCCTAGTATTTTGGTTTGTTCCTCTTAAAATTTGAAGTTTTATGGTAACCAATTGAACATTGCAGTTACTAAATAATGACAGATATTTCAGACTTCTTATCCATTAGAATATGCATGCTAATAAAAACCCTATGATTCTATCAACTGTTTTATTTTATAAGACAACATTTAAAATGTATTCCTAATCGTGGGCCTTTGTCCGCCATTAATTTGGCTTTAAGAGATGTAATGGAAAGCCATCTGGAAGTAGTCAAGCAGATTGCAACAAAAAGTGCCAGAAAGCAAAAGGGGGGGGGGAATATATATATATATATATATATATATATATATATATATATATATATATATATATATATATATAAAAAATGAAGATTCTGCCTGGAGATATAAAAGGCCATAGTCATAGTGACAAATGTGGAGAACTGCTTGAACCACCATCTTTTTAAGATCTGATACTTAAACCAGAAAATGAAAGGCTAGTAAAGGCAGCAAGACTTGCTCCAAGGGAATTCTGCACTTAATGTAGCTCACTCATTTGGCACTCTTTCACTAAATGTTAAAATTAAAAAAAAAAGGAGCAAGTTTGGCTTACAAGCTATCTAAGTGATCTCAATATGCAATTGCTTATAGACTGATGTAAAGGTAGTTTAACCTTATTTTAAAAGCAAGTGGCAGTTTGACAGTTACTTTACAAGTTATCAGCTAAGTGATATCAAACCTCTTAACTGATAGCTTTATAGCTGTCATTTTTATGTTGTGTGCACCCTAATTAGAAGCTAGAGCAGATTTCCTATTAGACTCCACCCTTGTTAAGACATTGATGGCAACTAAAGCTAGTAGGCTAATTTTGGTCTTGTTTTTACATACTTCCCCCAGGTATAGCAGGGGATAGTGACAAGTTCACATTCTTTAACGGAGAACCTGAAAGGTGTACACCTTGTGTCTGGCTGTGATATGTTAAGTCTATGGGTCTATAGACTAAATGAAAGGCAGCATAACATGACAAGGTTGATGTACCAAAAATTCTGACAGTATTACGTTCTACATGTGGATGACTAGCTTTAGAGATATGAACCACAACACATTAGTGAAAATGGCAATATAATGATTGCAAAATGGGATCATCCAATACCATGTCTTACAAAAGACGAAGCAAGAAACATGGGTTCTGTAGTTTGAGGGGGCAAAGCAGATTATAAAATAGCCAGATCTAGTGAGTATAGCATCCTTTGTATTGAGAAACTCTTAATTTTAATATATGAAGACTTGCTAGCAGAAGCTAGAGCAATGTCAAAAAATGTACAGGGAAAATCACTGTTGTAATGTGAACATAGATGGCTGCAACTTCCAAGCATATCTGAATATGCTAGTAGTACAGTTTGTCATGCATAAACTATAGAAAGATTACTATGCATGAGCTGCAGAAGAAGGTAGTTGTATACACATTGCAGATACTGGGAAGAGCACTCTTTGCAGACATCAGATATTGAAGCAATACTAATTTCTTGATTCCCGGCCGGAGTGCGGGGAGTGCCTTCTGTGTGGAGTCTGCATATCCTCCCCACGTTTGGGTGGGCGTTCGAAAGACATGCGTAAATGGGCATGCCTTCGTTGAAGGTTGAACGTCGAGCTGGCACCTCTGCGTTCATGAAAATCTACTGCCAATCATTAGCGGACCGGAGTTCCGCTGTGGCGACCCCCTAACCGGGAAAAGCCGAAAGACAAACAAACAACTAATTTCTTGAAGTCTAACTGTTCCCTGTTTGTGAATAGTGCCTATTTATGCAATTGCACTAAACCCTAAACATGTTAACATGTAAAAAAGGATTTTACCACAAGAATGTCTGACTGCTAAATTGGTTTTCATGAATGATCTTCAGCTGGCCTTGCAGAGTGCTAGATAGTCAACTAGGCAAAGAGTTGTTTCTGAAGTGCACTGCCACCTCCACGGAGTCCAGGAAGAAATGATGCACATAGACGATGTAGCTAGTGAAGTATTGCAGGATTACATGCATGATATTCGAAAGCTTTGAGGCTTACATTGCAGCCAGCAAAACAGAAGTGCTTGAGGAGGAAGAGGGCATGAACTGAACTCCAGAGTTGGTTTGTGTGTCTTCTAAGCAACTTTGCCTCAACTTTGTAAAAAGGGAAGTGGACAGACATGTAGACAGTAATTCCCCCTTCCCCATATAAAATAATTATTGGTAAAAAGTGTTTCCAAGTTTAACCTGAAAAGTCCAGAAGGGTTGTACTGGTGATGGTCACAGTTTTTGTGCATGGTTTGAAAATTGGTCCAAAATCTTGAGGTTTACAACTGGGTATAAGAACATGTATTAAATCTGGACTTCCAAGATGGCTGCACACTGACCTACAGCTTAATTTCAGCTCTCCCAGTATGAAAAAAAAAAGAAAGTGAGGCATAAGAGCTAGTAATTCTGTCAGCTTGAGTAAAAATCATTTACTGGCTAGTAAGTGCCTAGGTGCCAAAGACGAAATTTAGAGAATCTGAAAGAAAAAAAAAATCAACCCGACAAGGTGAAGAGAAAACACCAAGTGGAAAGAATCCTGCAACTGTTAATAAAAAGCAGTTCAAACTACAGGTTTGATACAAGAGATGCTTTCCAGTAATTTAGAGGAAAAACAAACAAAATGTGCTCATAGCTGTTTAAAATAAATGAAGCACTGAAGGAGTATATCAACTCAAATAACAAAAGGCTGGAAAAGTAGAAGAAGCTTAAACTAGCTATTCAGATGAACTGGTAAAACTGCAAAAATTGCAGGTTGAAATGAAGAAAAGACCGTCTGTGAGTGATACTTCTCAAGAGCAGCGGTTTCAAAAAATGGTAGAATTAGAAGACAAAGCACATGGAGAAAATTTGAGATTTTCTGCTGTACCAGATAAAACTGTAAGAAACTGTGTGTTAATTTTATGAATGTGCAAATAAGCAACTGGAGTGGTATTTTACAGCAGGATTTGTTAACTGAAAGGGCACACCGAGTATGTGCTCCAAACCTGACCATGAAGAAAGCAGCCAAGACCTGCATTAGTAAACATGGAATCCTACCAGTAGGAGTTGATCCAGGCAAAAATGTGGCAGAAGGGCAAAGTATTAAAAATTGGAGATGGTAGAGTGTTTGTGGAAAATGATTATTCACTATACATTATGCAAACAAGAAACAGATTTATCCCAGCAATCACAGAACGTCTAGTAGCAAATGTGAGATTGTCTGCTGTATCCAGCTCTCTTCAGAGTTTTTCTTTTCCTGGAGGATCAAAGACAGATGCAGAACTGGCTAAGGAGGAAATAGAAAAGTTTATCCAAGAAAAAGTGAGTCATCAAACAGTTAGGGACTCTACTACTTGTTATTCTGACAATAAAGCTTAGAAACTTGCTAGTGAATCATTTTCCAGTGTTCCAAAAGAAAATGCTTGGGACACAGAAAGCACAGACGTTGACTAGAAAAATCAGGAGTACCTTGGACTTGAACCAGACTCTGATGATGACAGATTGAGATGAATTGGAAGACCAGCAACACTGAAATTAGTGAATGCATGTGAAATTGTAAAGCGTCAATTGCATTTGTAAAATATCTTTGCAAGAAAATGTGACTGCGAAAGTTTGAACAATGATGCATTTAATTGAGCAGTGTATAATTTAGTTTTATTTAAAGATGGCCAATGCCCTTTTTCTTAAGGGTGAAAGTTAATGGTTTCTGAAAGCATACAAGGAGTTTTTCACATCTGGGAGGGGACTGGAGATAAGAAAAGAATAGAAAGCAATCAGTGTAAGTGGGAGCACAGGCTGTGACATGCGGTTTAGCATGCGTAACTTTATTTTTTGTTTAGGTAATGCCTGTGGGAGGAACTGTCAAATTGGGTAGATTGGTCCTATCAGGAAGGTCAAACTTAGTTTTTTAAGATGTACATAGTTTTGAGAGTTTGTTCTAATTAATAGGTTATGGGTTGTGTTTACTGGAAAAATTGGCTAAGGAGCCAAGGTATTCGAAGCAAATAACAATAGAGGGAAAGATAATAGAAATGGATGAAGGCAAGAAGACATTTGGACTGCAGGCTAAAGGCTACCTTCTCTTCCAGGGGTTGTTATCCAAGTATAGGCAAAGAGAAATGGGTAATGTGAAAGACCTACTGTGGTAGAGTTTTTAGTTGAATCTAGAACATAAGCTGATTTTAAAGGGGATAATTAGTAGGGCATATAAAATGTTGCACGATAACTATAAGAAACCATCAGAGAAGGTTGGAAAAGATTGGGAGTAGAGATTGGATAAGCAATTTACAAGGGAACAATGGGAAGATGTATGCATTGCTCCCAAGTATGCAACAAAGTCTAGGTGGTTTAGGATTTTTGTTTGGAAGTGCTTGCATAGGTATTTTAATACACCAAGCATACTCCAAAGAATTTTTCTTCAGGTAGATGGCAAATGTTGGAGAGGTGGTGGGGAAGAAAGTGATAACTGGGAACATATGCTCTGAGTGTAAAAAGTTGGCAGCATTAAAAAAAGAATTCCCTACTGAGTACTGTGGGTGAGCAAATGAATTTAACTAAGGAAATGATTCTTTTGAGCTGGAACGCAGGATCTAAATTGCTTATACACAATAAAGCCTTCAGTTAAATTCTGCTGACTACCAAAAAGCGTGATTATTGGAAAATGGAAATCCAAATCTAACCCATCTGTAACTGAAGTACTGAATTTTGTAACAGAGGTGAAAGAGCTGGAAGTGGGATCTTTTGAAAAGGGAAGGAGTAAATTGCATAGATGTGAAAATTGTGGGAACAATACATGCAGAATACTGTTCAGGAGGAGGACCGAGGTCTAAGGGAAGGCAGGAACTGAGCAGTTTATGTGATGTACTGATGGTTACATTATCATATATTTTCTTTTTTGTATGCAACTAGAAACCTGTTGTTATGGTTTGTTTTATTTTATGTTGCCCGAGTCTTAAGCGATTTAATAAAGAAGTTTAAAAAAAAACAAAAAAAAAAAAAAAACTTTTAACTTTGTAAATAAAGATGTTCCACTGCAGTGAAGTAAGGTAGCCATCAAAACTTGGGCTTAGTACTGCATTTTAAAACACACCTCTCCACAAAATGATTTTATGTTTCAGAGTTTAATTCTCTAGCAAACAGTTTTGGGGCTTTCTTTGTTACAAAATGGGCATGTTTTGTGTAATTATAGCAAAACTTCTGTGTGGTATAGTCACTCATTGTGTGAAAAAAAGGCAGACATGACCTGGATTACCTTGTCCATTAGATCTTTGGAAAAGAAGATAGTAGCATTACTGTCTAGCATCAATAAACTGATATTCTGCATCTGTAAAACGTAACATAAGTTACCTGGTGTGAGGTGTATACAAAATGAAGAATTTAATGAGAAGTAGCCAGTATGAGAGCTGTGATGACAGCATCACTGACTTGTAGCAGAGTTGTAGTATGACTGACCACCACAGTGACCTCATTGAGCTGTTTGTATTTTTGGATAAGCATAAGTAAGAAAAATGGAACGCTGTTGTGTTTGCGGATAGGGTAAATGAGTGACCGTCTTCAGCTTCTAAAGTTCAGATTTAATGTGATATGAAGAGCATCCTCATGGAAAGCTTTGCTTTGTTGAGAAGGGGCATGTGTAGTGGAGAACAGAGTCCTTTGTGGAAATATTAGTTCTGACAAGTAAAATATGGTGCTATTCAAATGGCCAAGTGTACGTAGAGAAGTCAAATCAGCTGTTCAAAATGCCACCATACTTGTATGAATTTTTTTTTTTTTTTTTTTCATTGGTTGCAAAAAGGAAAAAAATTCCTACTAATCTGAAGGTGCAGTAGGTTCTGCTTTATTACTGGTGGCAGATTAACATACGGACCTTGGTCTGTAGTGAGCTGACCAGAATGAGAAAGAGTGCGGACTTCACTCTTCTCACTTTGAAAGTGGGAAATGGCTAGTGTCTAATTCTGGACTGACCTCCTTTGAACATGTGGGCTGTGCACTTGACTGTTTCGGAGGAGATTTATAGTGTTGTCGCATTATGTACTGTACTTCTTGCTAAGTGTTGCATGTCTTCTCAGTTTTGGTACTACTTGCCTGGCCTAATCTTCCAGCTGCTTACCAGCTTGACCCCATTGCTATCGGATTAAGCAGCCTCACATGCAAATGCAGCATGACCTGCCTTTACTGAGGATCAGAGCTGCAGCTTTACATGGTGTGTTGACAATTTCTTGAAGCAGTGGTAGATTTGAGGTTTGTGATGTTGTGGCACCACGTACCTGGTAAGGCTTAAAAGTGGCGATGCTGCTGTGCCTTACTTAATCATCTTCCTGCTTACAATACTGCTGTCATTTAAATTAGACAAGTTGGATAGCAGTCCTGCTTTTTAAATGCAGCATTGCAGAATCTCTTGTGGGGTCCCATCAACCATGGTCATGGGTACTTTAGAGATGGGCCATTGGTGGACGGCCTGTCATAGGGACCATTGGTTAGTCTTGATTCAGATCTTTTATGTTTTTGCTCATATGTAAGCAGTACTGTTTTTTCTGTGGTTTAAGTATCTCCCATGCCATGCTGCAAGCCTACATTTTACCTCTTGCAGATTTAATAGAATTCTGCTGTGCTGGCTGATCTGCAGCATATCCAGTCCCCAAGATCTCACTGCAAGCTTTGAGAAGTGTGATGCTTCTACAATATCATGATATTACGAGTTCTCAGAAGCAGTCACAAGTATTAATCCTCTGCAGAATATTAACATGTAAGCTTCAGGCAGTTGAGTGGACAGACATAAATCATGCTGCAGTCTCTCTTACTGGCTAGCAGAGATTGGATTGTTGAATTACTGCCCTTGCGGCTGTCCACTTTCCACTTGCCAGCAAAATCTGAAGTCATGGGTACCTTTTAAAGCCCATCTGTTCTCTGCAGCTTCCCTCTCATTTTAGCCCAGGCACCTTTATTGTGCAGCATTCATGGTTAAACTTACATTTGAGGTAAGTCCCCCCCCACACACACACACACACACTTTCAGAGAACATTTTTTTGTGAAATAAGAAACCTTACATTATAGAACTCTGCCGTTTCAAAATGTGCAAACCTGCCATCTCTAACTCTTATCTATTTTACAATAGTTATCACCCCCTACAGACACGTTTCTGAACATGTAATTTTTTAAAAGAGTTAAGTTTCCTCAAGAATATGTTGTGTGAAAGAGAGAGGATATCCATGGAAAAGTAAAATTGTTATCCCTTTTGGACAATATTTAAGTCCATTTTAAGTGGGGGTATGTTGAGTAATAGTAATAACGATACCTGTACTTTTAAACGTGATAAGTGATGGGTTTTACCTTTTAGTAATAGGAGTAATAAAATGAATGAAATCATGATAAAGAATCGGAACCTGCAAGTCAATACACATGCTCCTTTAGTGACTAAATTGGGTAAGGACATTATTTTTTTTTTTTTTAAAGGGGCAGGCGTGTTAACTATTTTGGAAGGAGGAAACAAGTCAAATACAGATGGTGACACTATGGAGATATATTAATGTAGGTGGTAGGCTAGTTTACTCTCTTCTCTTTATAACAAAGAGTTAGAAGGTCACACTGAAAAAACAATCCGAAAAAAACTAAATAAACTCCAGCCAAGCTAGAACTTCCAATGAGTGACCTCCCAAACCTCCTCTAACAGAGGCACATGGGATATGTGCAAATGACCCTTATGAACATCAGGTGTTTCAGCTACATGGCAATTCTGATTGCCCATGACTTTTACATTTGAAGTCGTTTTAATGGACAATTTCAGGCCAATAAAGCCAAACTCCACTATAGCCAGGTATTTTCATCTTCTGTCTTCACATTCTGAAATGACGTCTGTTAGCCAACAATCCGTAGACCTTCCGAAAAAACGTAAGAATAAAGGTAGAGACAGGCCACACAAGGCTAAGCCTTCCGATGACTCTACCGCTAAGCAGGTCATCAGTTCTCCAAAATTCAGTGAGGCGCTTTCACAGCCCCTGATGCCTGATTCGATACCTTCGCAGGCCTCTACCGGGACCCTTTCAGAGTCCAGTATGCCATAGAAATCTTCGTAGTCTTCCGAGCCTTTGGTTGTCTCTGCCTTGGTTGGGTCCAGGACCACAACACAGGCACTGGCTTCCAAGGATGTTTTTGCACTACCGAATCTAGACAAAAACCGACGTCTTCTCCTGTGACCTACCATTTCTCTCAGACCAATGGATACTCTTAGGCCTAGAGGCAAGGCCACTCCTAGGAAAACTACCTCTAGTCACCATTTTACCCCTGCTCCACCACCCCAAGCTCAGATGCTTAAAATGGTGGAGGATCTTATCACCCTTATCAGGGGTAGTCAGGCTGTACCTTCTAAAGGGAAAAGGGACCCTTCCCCTAAAATACTGACAGAACAGGTTTCTGAGGAGTCTGATTATTCAGATTTTGAAGAGGAACACCACCCTCTTACTGCTTATGAGGATTCAGATGCAGAGGAATCCTTTCCTTCTGCCTCCCCATCAGAAGATCTTTCCTTTGGGGAAACACTTCGCACTCTCAGGGAACACTTCCACTGGGAATCCCAGGACTTCCCTCAGTCTAAGAAAAGATTGAGAGCTTCAAGACCTACCCCAGCACAGACCCTTGGCGATCCCCCCTATCTTAGAGGTGGTTGATGATGTCTTCCAGGAATCCATCTTAACTTCTGATGCCCTCCCACCTGCTCCCAGAAAACAAATACCTGTACAGAAATCCTGCTGCAGACCCAGAAGTCATTACACAGGGACCAAAAGGAACTAAGGCTAGTTCTGCAAAGCATCCTACTCCTTTTGACAAGGACTCCAGAGCCCTGGACAGCTGGGGGTAAAAAAGTAGCTATCCGAGCACTCAGCTGTCAGTTCCCCATGTTTAAAATATCAACAGCACACTTTGGAACGATTAAAACAAAAGATGTTCATCGTGTTTCACTGTTGCAGTCATTACTCTTGGGTTATCCTGCTGGCAGGCTACCCGCAGTCGGACTGAATTCCAAAGTCCTGGTCCAGCATCGGTTGCTGTCGCCTCTTCCCTGACGTTAGTGCACCAGGGGTATAAAAGATGCAGCCGACGCCATTTTCTTCAGTCTTTCTTGCCGCGCGGTGCCCGAAGCAGAAGCAGTTCGCAAGTGCCGGTCAGCCGACTCCTGAGATTTTCGTGTTCGAATTTCAGATCCGAAGTCTTCATTTAAAGCTAAGTACCCCATTGTTTTTTTCTTGCTCCAGACCGATGTCAGAAAAAGTTAATAATTGTATTTCTTGTGGGAAGCAAATACCTCATAAGGACTTCCATTCTTATTGTATTCCTTGCCTAGGCCCTGATCACGATGTTGCTCGTTGCAGGTTTTGTGCTAGATTTAACCAATGCACTATTAAGTGTCGGTACGATTTTGCATTTCATTACTTTGGCCGAAGATTTAATTACACAATGTCATCGGACAGCCATCCGACTACAGCAATTCACAAGAAATGCAAGGAAAAAGGAAAAGGACAGGCATCCGAGGTCCAAAACTGACGACGAGGCTTCTTCTAAGCCAGTCGCCGGTTCTCAGTGAGGTGCTTTCGCAGCCCCTGACGCCCGCTACCTCAGAGCCGCAGGAAGCTTCCGACTCCCACATGGAGCAGACTAGGCCGCTGGAAACTCAAGGTATTGGACAATTAGAAAATATTCCCTCAGATGGGTCCGGAGCTGCTGAGCAGGCATCGGCTTCTGAGGGTGTTTTCAGGCCTACACAGTTGTATGTAAAACCTACTACAGCTTCAAAGGCAAAGACTAAAGCACCACTAAAGACAAAGAAACAAGTGCAGCAAGCCCATGGACAGGCCTCCATGCCTAAAAAACAGATGCTCAAAATGGCCGAAGAACTAATTACTTTGTTCGGGGGTTCCCATCCCCCTCCTGATAAGAGGCCTAGGCAAGAGAGAGAATATGAATCTTCAGATCAGGTTTCCATTTCCTCTGACTCCTCTTCTGAACAGGAATACTCTCTTCCTCCCTATGAGGATTCTGATGCTGAAGAATCTATCCCTTCAGCCTCTCCTCCTGAGGATTATTCTTTTGGGGAAACCCTGCATACCATGAGGGAGCACTTCCACTGGGAGGGCCAAGACTACTCGGAGTCAAAGAAAAGTTTCAGAGACTTTCTTTTACTACCTCAGCATAGGCCTCTTGCTATCCCCCCTGTTTTAGACATTGTAGATGTATTTTCAGAGTCCGGCCTGTCTCCTGACTCTTTACCCCCTGCACCTGTTAAGCCAGACAGATACTACAGGGTTCCAGATTCACATAAATTTCTTTATAAAAACCCTGCTGCTGACCCATAAACTATTTTCTCAGGGTCCCAAAGGGGTCAAGGCTTCCACTGCAGAAAACCCTATCCCTTCTGATAAGGGATTCAAGGGCACTTCGCAGATGGGGGAAAAAGATTTACACTTCTGCTACCTTGGCTGTGAGGGCTTTAAATTGTCAATTTCATATGCTTAAATATCAGCAATACTTAATGTCACTGCTTAAACAGAAGATGTTAAGTTCTGAATGTGCAGAAAACAAGGAAATGCAGGATTTATTGCATGCAACTGAACAAGTGGGAAAGCATACTTTGCAATGTGGTTTTGATTCTCTGGAGGCCTTTTGCAGGACCGCTGTTACGGGCTCTGTCATTAGGAGGCATGCTTGGTTAAAGGAACAGAATCTGCCTGATCATGTTAAAGCAAAATTATTAGATGCTCCATTACAGCATGATACTTTGTTTGGTGTTAAAGCAGAAGAGGTGTTGAAGAAAATGGAGGACAAAGCGAAATCTATGCATTCAGTTAAGGATTTCTTACAGGTGCAGCCACCCAGATTTAGCAGGAACTGGCCTACGAAGAATTGGTTCTTTCCAGTGTCAGACAGGCCACAAAGGGGCAGATGCAGACACCCCATAGGTAGATCCCAGCCCCAAGGCTCATACACGCCTAAACAATGGGGTGCTTCTACCTCCAAAAGCAGAGAAGACAAGTCACAGCCATACAGGAAACAGTCCCAGTGACTTTCCTCTGCCAACACCAAGCACTTATCTTTTGGCAGTCCCCTTAGTGGGAAAACTAGCACTTTTTTCACAAAATTGGCACATGATCACCCAGGACAAATGAGTCTTGAATATAGTGTCTCAGGGCTACAGGTTCCACTGTCACACCCTGCCAAGGGCAAAAGGTATGCCAGACCTGCCACACAATCAATGGACAGAGGCACAAAAGCAAGTTTCATCCCTCATGGACATGAGGGCCATTCAGCAAGTACCACAGCAAGAGCAGAGACAAGGATTTTACTCGAGACTTTTCTTGGTACCCAGAAAGGACAAAGCCTGGAGACCAATACTGGACCTGTCTATTCTAAACATTTCTGGACGTTCCAAAATTCAAAATGTTAAGTCTGCAGCAGCTTCTGCCCATGCTGGGCAAGAAGGCTTGGCTTGTAACTTTGGACCTAAAAGAGGCATACCTGCATGTCCCAGTCAGGCAATCTTGCAGAAGATGCCTCAGATTCATAGCTGGCTCAGTGCACTACCAATTCTCTGCACTGCCCTTTGGCTTATCTACTGCGCCCAGGGTCTTCACAAAATGCCTGGCACCAGTAATTGCATTTTGCAGACAGAGTAATTCAAATATATCCTTACTTGGATGACTGCCTTATTCAAGCAGAGAACAAGGACATTCTACTAAAGCATCTGGCGTTTGTAAAAAGATTACTAACTTGCCTAGGGTACACAGTAAACGAAAAGAAATTAAAACTAGTATCCTCTCAAGAGATAATATTCCTGGGTGCAAGCTTAAATACAACTGCCCAGATGGCTTATCTCACGCCAGACAAACAAAGGCAACTGACTTCTTTCTTCAAAATGTTGGCAACAAAGACCCAGTTATCTGCAAGAAAAATTCTGCAGGCTTTGGGCTTCATGGCATCCTGCATTCTGCTAATTCCATATGCCAGACTGCATATGAGGAAACTACAATGGTATCTAAAAAGTGTTTGGACTCAACATTGCTACAGCCTGGAAACATTAATTACCCTCATTCCCTGCCTGAAACAGGAGTTTCGATGGTGGACACAGGCCTGTCACCACAAGGGACAGCCATTCACTTTACCCACAGTCAGGCAGACACTAACAACGGATGCATCAGATTATGCCTGGGGGGCCCATATGGCAGGAAAATGTATTCAGGGCACATGGCCCGCAAGCCAGATGCATCTTCATATCAATCAAAAGGAGATGCTAGCTGTTCAGAATGCCGTGATAGCTTTCAAGGATCTACTCCATCCAGGACAACTACTGATAAAGACGGATAATACTACAGTCATGTGGTACATAAACAAGCAGGGAGGCACACATTCCTACCCCCTCTGCAGACAACCCATGACTTTGTGGGACACAGCATTGACTTACCAAGTTCACCTGCAAGCACAATTCCTGCCAGGAAAGATAAATACTCTGGTAGACGAACTAAGCAGAAACCTCATGGATCCCATGAGTGGCAACTGGATCCACAAATCTTCAGCATGATAACAAGGAAATGGGGATGCCCAGACGTAGACCTATTTGCCTCCCCTCACAACTGCCAACTACAGATATTCTGCACAAGGACTTATCACAATCAAGCGTGGAAAGTGGATGCCTTATCCTTCAGCTGGAAAAACCTAACAGTATATGCCTTTCCTCCACTACCTCTTCTCCCCAAGGTACTCCTAAAGGTCAAACAAGAGAAGCCAAAAATGATACTGATTGCCCTAGACTGGCCACGCCAGCACTGGTACCCAATCCTAAAGAACTTGTCTCAAGGTCCAGCCTGGACATTACCTCAAATTCCTCACTTCCTGACCCAACAAAACAATCCGATCCTGCACAGCCAACTCGGGACCTTAAATCTGGCAACTTGGCGGATAATGTAGCCATTCAGAACACTCCTCTCTCCAAAGCTGTGATGGATGTTATTTTGGAGGCCAGGAGGCCCAGTACCAGAAAATCTTATGCAGAAAAATGGAATAGATTCTGTGCTTGGAACCAGGCTCAAGGAATTGACACGTTTGTACCAAATATTCCTCAGATTTTACAATACTTAACTGAGATGCTGGACAAAGGCCTATCCTTTTCATCAGTTAAGATCCATGCCTCTGCCATTTCATCCCATTACAATACAGAACCATCTATCTTTTCTCATCCTTTAATAAGGCAGTACCTCAGAGGGGCCAAAAACATAAGACCTCCAAGGAGAGCACCATTACCTGCATGGGACCTCAATTATGTCTTGGAAAAACTCACACTGCCTCCTTTTGAGCCAGCCTCTACAGCTGATATAAAATTCTTATCCTGGAAAACAGCTCCGCTCCTAGCAATAACCTCTGCACGACGAGTCTCTGAGTTACAGGCACTCATGGCTGTGGAACCTTTTATCATTTTCCATCCAGACAGGGTTTCTCTGAGGACAAACCTGACATTTATGCCTATGGTGGTGTCCAGTGTGGCCCTTAACCAAACCATTCACTTGCCTACCTTTTATCCAAACCCACAGAACAAGAGTGAGAGACTTCTGCATTCTTTGGACATACACAGACAGCTACGCTTCTACTTGGACAGAACTAAAGCTTTCAGAAAGATTGAGCAACTTTTAGTGGCATATGCTGCAGGATCACAAGGAAAGGCCATCTCAAAACAGACTATTTCAAAATGGATAGGCCATTGCATTCATTTCTGCTATTCACAACATGGCAAATCAGTGCCTAAGGGCATTGGGCCACATTCAACCAGAGCAGCGGCCACTTCAGCAGCCTTCCTTAGAGGAGTACCAACCAAAGACATCTTAGAGGCTGCAACTTGGAGTTCAGTGCACACTTTTACAAAGCACTACCACTTACCTCTCTACTCTAAATCCAGAGCAGGCTTTGCCACTGCAGTTCTGCAGGGCCTCATAGCATCTCCTAATCCTATTTAGCCCCAGCCACCCATCCTCAGCTTTGGGATTCAACCCAAGAGTAATGACTGCAACAGTGAAACACTATGAACATAGTACAGTTGTGTACCTACCGTAAATGTAGATGTTTGAGTGCATTCACTGTTGCAGTCCAGGTTACCCTCCCACCATCCCCCTTTCTTTTGCTGGGTCTTATCTGTACCTCTGTATTTTATACAACCTATGTGGTGTATTTGCTTGTAGATGAAGGAAATGATTACCTTAGTGCATGCATGTTTATTGGCATAATTTTTAGCGTACCCTTTTGGGGACACCTGACATCTGGGGCAAGAAAAACTGAAGAAAATGGCATCGGCTGCATCTTTTATACCCCTGGCGCACTGACGTCCGGGAAAAGGCAACAGCAACTGACACCGGACCAGGACTTTGGAATTTAGGTCGACTGCGGGTAGCCTGCCTGCAGGATAACCCAAGAGTAATGTACACTCTAACATCTACATTTATGGTAGGTACACAACTGTACTATTTCAACCTTTCCTGACTGCCAGTTCAGAAGAGTTAGCAGATTTACTGCACTCTATTTGTCAAGTGGCTAAACACTCATTACACTGTGGATATGATGCTCTAGAAGCCTCAAGCTGGGCAGCAGTGTCAGGATCTGTCATTAGAAGACGTGCATGGTTGAAGGAACAAACCTCTCCCTGATCATGTCAAATCTAAATTACTTGATGCACCCTTGGATAAGGACCGCTTGTTTGGAGTAAAAGCAGAAGAGGTGCTTAAAAAGATGGAAGACGAAGCAAAATCAATGCAAACAGTAAAAGATTTCCTTCAGGTACAACCTCCTAGGTTCAGCATGAATTTTTCCTCAAAACACTGGTCCTTTCCTGTACCTAGCAGACAGGGGCAAGGTAAGCCCCGCAGGGACAGACCAACCAGACTCTTGTCCCACAGACAGCAGAGAACCAAACAGTGGACCACTTCCACTCCAAAGGCAGGGAGTTCTAAGCCATCCCTCTGTGGCAAAAACTCTCAATGCCTCCCTCTTCCCCCCCCCCCCTGCCCTACTTTCACTCACCAAAACCTAGGAGGAAAGCTGTCCCTCTGCAAAGAGAATTGGCTTTCTGTAACAAAGGACCAATTGGTCTTAAAGATAATTTCTCAGGGATACAAATTCTCCTTCATTGAACTCCCAATTCCATGAGGGTACCCAGACTTGCCTCCAAATCAGTGGGCAGAGGCACTGAAACAAGTCCAAGCTCTCATATCTTAAGGGGCAGTAGAACCTGTCCCCTCGGATCAAACAGGCAAAGGCTTTTATTCCAGATTATTCCTTGTTCCCAGAAAAGAGGGCACTTGGTGCACCATCCTGGATCTGTCCATTCTGAACACCTTCCTGGTAGTCTCCAAATTCAGAATGATACTTTGCAGCAGTTGCTACCTATGCTGGCAAAAAATGCGTGGTTAGTTACCCTGGATCTAAAAGATGCCTACCTCCACATCCCCATAAGGGAATCCTGCAGGAAATTCCTTCACTTCAGAGCAGGCTCACAACACTTTCAGTTCTCTGCACTATCTGGCTTATCTACTGCTCCCAGGGTATTCACCAAATGCTTAGCCCCGACTGTAGCCTTTTGCAGACAGAAAAATATACAAATTTACCCTTACCTGGATGACTGCCTCATTCAGGCAGATTTCAAATAAAAGCTCCTCAAGGACCTCCTCATTGTCAAAACCCTCCTTAACCTCCTTAGGGTACACCAAAAACAAAAAGAAATCAAGGCAAACGCCCTCCAGGAAGATCATTTTCTTGAGGGCACTGCTGAACACAGCATCCCAAATGGCCTTGCTATCCCCAGAAAAACAAAGCTTCCTGCCTCTCTATTTTACCCAGCTGACTTCCAGAAGTCACCTCACTGCAAGGAAGTTCCTGCAAGCCTTTGGGTACACGGCATCTTGCATCCTTCTAATTCCTCTGGCCAGGCTTCACATGAGAAAACTTCAGTGGTACCTAAAGAACCTTTGGTGTCAGCACTCTCAACCTCTAGAGACCTCCCCACTTCTGATCCCCTGTATAAGGGCAGAGGCCTGTGCCCAGAATAAGGATCTTCCCTTTGCCCAAACAGGCAGACCATTACCACTGACACCTCAGACATAGCTTTGGGCACTTGCCTAGAAGGCAGGTGCATCCAAAGTCTTTGGGATGCCCAGCACCTTCCCTTACACATCAACCAGAAGGAAATGATGGCAGTACAAAAGCCTCTGACATCCTTCAAACCCCATCTCAAGCCAGGGGTTCTCCTTATCAAAACAGACAACACCACAGTAATGTGGTACATCAACAAACTGGGAGGGACCCAATCTTACCCTCTGTGCAGGCTAGCCATGAACCTCTGGCTGGCAGCCTGTTCCATGGGACTACACTTGATAGCACAATACCTACCAGGGATTAACAGCACCCCGGCAGACCACTTAAGCAGAAACTTACTGGACCCCCACAAATGGCAGCTCCACAGAAAAATCTTTTTACAAATCACTCCGGTGTGGGGGACTCCAGAGGTGGATCTCTTTGCCTTGCATCCCAACCATCAACTGAAAAAATTCTCTACCAGGGAGTATCGCCACCTAACGTGGAAGGTAGATGCCTTGACCTTCCCCTGGAACACCCTCTTTGTGTACACATTCCCTCCTCTGCCTCTTATACCTAAGGTACTGATCAGAATAAGGGAGGAGAGACCAAAGGCCATCCTCATTGCTCCAGACTGGCGAAGACAACATTGGTACCCCTTTCTGCGCAGCCTGACCTCACTGCCTCCCAGGCAGCTTCCCCTGATCTCAGGCCTCTTAACTCGGGGGGGGGGGGGTGCTGCACCCAGACTTGCAAACTTGTCATACTGTCAGTAAGGCTAATACTGTAAAAGCAAACAAGGGGCCCCTGTTAAGCAAACAGGTCCTAGACATTATCACAGAGGCCAGAAGGCCCAGCACCATAAAATCTTCTGCAGGAACATGGAAAAGATTCTGCTCCTGGAGCCGGTCCAGAGGGGGCAGTACCTCACAACCTTCCATCCCTCTTATCCTAGACTGCCTAGCGGAGCTTATTAGTAGTGGCCTCTCCTCCTGTGTTAAAATCCACACCCCCGCCATTTCGGCTCATTTTGATACAGAACAACCCCCGTTTTCCCATCCTTTGATTAAACAATTCCTCAGAGGGGCTTCTAATATTAGACCTCCCAGAAGGCCACCCACTCCAGCCTGGGACCTGAATTATGTTTTGGAAAAGCTAACTTTACCACCCTTTGAACCTGCTGCTTCAGAAGAACTAACATACCTCTCCTGGAAGACTGCTTTTCTCCTAGCTATTACCTCAGCCAGAAGGGTTTCAGAACTTCAGGCACTGATGGCCATTGAGCCCTTCATCATCTTCCATGCAGACAGGGTCTCCCTGAGGACTAATCCCTTATGCCCAAGGTGGTATCAAATGTAATTCTCAACCAGGTCATACATCTACAAACCTTCTTTCCTAACCCTCAAAACAAGGGGGAAAGAATTCTGCACTCACTAGATGTGCACAGACAACTCAGATACTATCTGGACCGTACTAAACCCTTCAGGAAAATGGATCAACTACTTGTCAGCTTTGCCCCAAGGGTAGAGGGGAAGCCCATTTCCAAATGGATATCACACTGTATCCATTTATGCTACACTTTGCATGGGAACCCCCCCAAGTCTATTCGAACCCATTCCACTAGGGTAACCTCCACTTCCACAGCATTCCTCAGAGGAGTTCCCACCAGGGACATCCTGGATGCTGCCACCTGGACTTCTGTCCATACCTTTACTAAGCATTGCCACCTACCTTTATTTTCTAAGGCTAGGACAGGGTTTGCCTCTGCAGTTCTGCAGGGCATGCTGACCCATTCCTAGGTCTCTTACTAATCCTACCCACCCCTCTTCTCAGCTTTGGGAATCCTCCCACAGGTAATGACTGCAACAGTGAAACACGAAGAACATAGTACAGTTGTGTACACTTACCATAAATGTAGATGTTCGAGTGTATTCACTGTTGCAGTCCTGGTTTCCCACCCCCCTTCTCCCTTATATCCCCTTTCTTTAGGGAGACAGAAGTTACGGTGGATTTTAGCCACCAGGACCACTTTACCATATTTACTTGGCCCCTGACTGGTTAGGGCAAGGAAAACTGATGTAATGGCAGATGGCATAACGACGCAGAAAAACATTGACTCTGGAATTCGGGCCGGCCGAGGGCTACCACAGCAGGGATAACCCACAGTTGATGACTGCAACAGTAAATACACTCTAACATCTACATTTAGGGTAAGTGTGCACAACTGTACTTTCCTGGCTTAAATGACCATATTTCTTTGAACAGTATTTTGAAATTGAGAGCATCTAAACTGTGAGTATGTATCTCTATTTTCATTATTTAAGGTTATTTCTATTTTTAATTTTTATGATATTTAAGAATTTTTAAAGTAAGTAGTGTGTCATGTGACGGCATGGGTTGCTTTTTAACTGGTGATGGA
>NC_056746.1:207851943-208006943 GCF_019279795.1 Protopterus annectens | reverse complement strand
AAAAGTTGCCAGTTTTAGGAAGGATTAAGGGAGACTGTTGAGAGGAATGTAAAACAGCACACGCTTAGAAACGCAGACTACTTGCCCTTTGCAGAAGTGTAACCACAAAGAGAAAACAATGTCAGCACTCCCCTTAGCAGACTATATTGAGACCATATACTGAAATAGTCTTTGAGGTTAATAACTTCCTTACCTCTGTCGCAGTGTTGCTTAACTGGCTCCTGGCACAAAATAATCCAGTGCACTTCACACAATCACTGACTACAGTTTCTTTGGTAACTTGGGTGTTCAACGCTGTTATGTCGTCCAAAACATTGTGGCGTGTCACCTTTGACATGCATGTCATAAGTTCACCATCACTGGTCTATATCAACAAAAGCAAAAATAACATACTTTTTGCATTAAAAGGTATAATTTGGTGTTGTATATTGTAAGGAAATTATGACCAACTCCAAAGGTTTGTTAGACTTACTTCAGAACATGATGAATATACCTTTATACTACAAAAATAACCATTTTTTTCCTGTATCTTAATTCATATTTAAAGAAGTACGGTTTTGCTATGATCACCCATCTGCTTGGTTTAGATTAGAGTGCAGAAAATCAGACTCAAGGTACCACTTAATAATGTTACATAGTTTAAGTTGTCTGCATATTTCTGCTGTGGAAACATTTGCATATATATCATTGTCACAGTTGCACGTTGAATGCAACTGGGTCCCTAGATGTGCTGAAGATATAAAGGCAATACATTTGGGGCCCTTAACACTGATTTTTTTGAGGTATTCCTTTTTTCATGTATATGTAATTTTCACACAGTTGAGCCTGATTTTGTCAAAGCCTAGTGCATGGCATTTCATTTGTCCATTCTATCCAAAATGTATTTAAACCCATAGCTAGTAGTTTATTGAGCAGTATGTAGTGGTCAGTACAGTCAAAAGCTTTAAGTGTGCATATATTGCATTTACCTGTTTATATGCAGCTTTGATGTTTATTAAAAAGCTGTGTAGTGCTTGCAGTGTGGAATCACATTTCTTTCTAGACAAGTGATGGCGAACGTATGACATGTGTGTCAAAGGTGACACGCCATGATGTTTTGGATGACACATCAGCATTCACCAACACTCAAGTTACCAAAGAAACTGAATGAAACAAAAATACAAGAAATATGTGCCCCTCCATGTATCTATTAAAACTCGGCAACAAAAATGTCATTAAATGATCAAATCAAATGCAGTGTTTAATTTTTTTTCAGTTCATTTCAAAATTACTGTTAAAAGTAGGGTAATTTTTGGTGCAGTATTTTAAGCCCATTTATCAGTGCCCATATCGTTTTCTCTATTGTAAGTCACTGATTTTTCTTTTGCTTTTATAATACATAGCAGGACACATGATTGGACTGTATATATTTTTAAATAAAGTAATATATAAAGAATTATACAATGCCTCCTCTAAAACGTGCACGCTGATTGGCCAGCCCAACCAGCGTGCCCGTTGTAAATCTCTCAATATGCTAACGGAAAAAGGTCCGGTCGCCCGGACTTTTTCCGTTAGTATAAAACACTGTCTCGCTATGTTAAAAGAGTTTAACATAGCGACACAGGTTTAAAAAAAGCAACATAGATCTCCGTTGCTTTTTTTAAAGCTGTCTCGCTATGTTAAACTCCTTTAACATAGCGACACAGTGTGTAAAAAGCAACGGAGATCTTGTGATCTCCGTTGCTTTTTTTTTTAACTGGTCTCGCTATGTTAAATGAGTTTAACATAGCGAGACAGCTTTAAAATAAGCAACGGAGATCTCCGTTGCTTATTTTAAAGCTGTCTCGCTGTGAAAAACCCATTTAACGTAGCGAGACAGTAAAAAGCAATCTTGCGTTCTCCGTTGCTTTTGCCCACAGCTCTGATGTACTGCGTAGGCATGCGCAGTACATCAGAACTGCCGCGGAACACCAGACAGCTGCGGAAGGGCAGCAAAGAGGCATTATACAATGCCATTATTTAAGAAAAGTAATTATTTCTTTTCTTAAATAATGTCATTAATGATAATAGCCGACTTCTGGGTGTGGGTAATGCTGGATTTACCCACGGTTGTCTTTGTTTGGTCCCTCGGGCTTCGCCCTCGGGACCAAACCACGCCAACCATGGGTAAATCCAGCATTACCCACACCCAGGCGTGGGTTATTGCTATATTATTTCTCTTGTTCACTGGGGGGGGTTGACACGCCAGCACGGTTAAGATAGGCATTTTCCAAAGTGTTTGATACGTCGAGCCCAAAAGGTTTGCCATCACTGTTCTAGACAGACTTTTTTTATATTGTAGTCTAAAATAAGCATCGTAGCTTGCAATAAACAGCTATTTCTGGTACTAATCTTTACATTTGCAGTGAGTCAGTCTTAGTAGAAATTGACATCTGACTACTTGAAAAGAATACTCCCAAGGAGCATAAATTAGGAATTGCTGTTCATATGCCTTTTTGTGTAGTCTGTCTAGTCTCAGTATGGAATATCCTGGTAGAATAATTGCAGAGTCCATAATGTCTGGGTGTAGGCCGTGGTCATTTATAGCTAGTGTTTTTGATGAAGGTCTAGCTATCTATGAAGAGTAAGCATGTATTCTGAGGATTACCCTGTTTTGTTCTATTTGCCAAACTGTGTCATGAGCGCTGTATAGGACATGACTGATTTTTACAGCTGGATCCAGTTTAAGATTCATGTCTTCAGCCAACTGCCAATCCTTGTTTGTGAAGTTCCCCTTGGGTGGATGTCAAAGACTAGTGTGAATTGACCTGTAACACTTTTTCTATCAAGAAGCATTAAGATGTGATAACTCAGATAACCTTGTTTTGACCGCTTCTAATTTTGGTATATTAATATGTAGTACTATCTCATACCATGCTTTTCGGCCCCAAAACTTGGACTGAACCACAATAGGAGGGGGAGTATCGATATTCATCAAAGATACCCACACCTCCAGGTTGGTGGCAAAGCACGAAGCATCAGAGACTATCCATGTGCAACTAACAGTGGGTAAAACTGCCTTCCAGTTTATAGCCTGCTACAGACCACTCTCCCAAACCCAGGAACCCCACTCTGCCTTCCTGAGAACACTGGAAAATATGAAGGTCTCTCCAAACACCATTATATTGGGCGACTTCAACTACCCAAACATAGACTGGGAGCATTACTCTAGCTCCAACACCTAGCCCAAAGGTTCCTAGAATTTATAAACTCAAATGCTATGGAACAACTTGTTACCACTCCCACAAGAGGGGAAAACATACTGGACCTGATCATCATCAACATGGGGACTCTATGCTCCAGACCAGAAGTGTATCCCTCACTGGTAAGATCAGTCCATAAACTAATCTCACTGGATATTCACATCCCAACCCCACCCCCTGCCCAGAAAACCACAGTGAAAAACTTCTCTAAAGCAAATTTTACACTCCTCAAAACTGAGGTGGAATCCTTCAAAGCCCCCGGGCCTGTGGAAAATACAGCCCAGACCGCAGAATCCTTTATAAACGCATTCTATGAACACCTTCAGGAATGCATGGATCATGCGATCCCAAATAAAACCAAGACCCAATCCTCCAAAGGCAGACGTCCTGTCTGGTGGACCCCAGCCATAAACAAACTATACAATAGAAGGAGGAAGCTACTAAATGATAAAGCAAAATCCCAAAAAGGGAAGGCATCACTGATCAGTATTAGCAAAAAACTACGGGCACACATAAAATTGTCTAAGACCAGCTTCGAGAGAAAAATTGCACAGGACACTAAGGATAATCACAAGGCTTTCTTTAGTTATGTTAGGAACCTGGGTGGTAATTCCCAGATATGCTCAGAATTAGTCCAAAATGACAAAAATACACCGAACCCACAGACATTGCCAACATCCTAGCTGACAGGTTCAGCGCAAACTTCTCCCCCCCCCTCCCCACCAAAAGGGCAAATATCTATCCCAGCAGAGTGCTGCCCCCCTGACATCTCAGATGCTCAGGTAAGAGCCGCCCTCTCCAAAGCAAAAAACACAGCATCAATGGGACCAGATGGTGTCCTGGGCTGCGTCCTACATGAACTCAAAGAAGAGCTAAACCCAAACATAAAACTACTGTTCAATCTCAGCCTTACTACAGGATATGTGCCCAAAGAGTGGCGTACAGCAACAGTGGTCCCTCTCCATAAAGGTGGTGCCTCAACGGATCCTGGAAACTATCGCCCCATAAGCCTGACTAGCTTGGTCTGCAAAGCTATGGAAAGGATCATCATGGACCTCATAAATAAAGATATTGGGGACCTACAAACACTGGATCCTACCCAGTTCGGCTTTGTTAAGGGCAGATCCTGCCTCTTAAACCTGGTCGATTTCTTTGAAACAGTCACCAAGGCCATTGACGAGGGGAAGGTGGTCCACACAGCCTACCTGGACCTCGCAAAAGCCTTCGATACAATACCCCACTCTGGCATTATAGATAAGCTCACCAGCTTAAATATAAACCCCTATGTCACTAGATGGATTGCAAACTGGCTCAAGGACAGAACCCACATGGTTAGAATTGCTGGAGCCATTTCAGACTCCAAACCAGTTACAAGTGGTGTCCCACAAGGCTCAGTCCTGGGACCTCTCTTGTTCGGTATATATTTCTCGGAGGTACAGGCCAACACGGAAGGACTGTGGCTGACCAAGTTCGCAGATGACTGCAAACTGGGTGCCATAATAGACTCTCCAGCCGACACAAGCATCCTCCAAAAGGGCCTCATAGAAACAGACAACTGGTGCCAGAGCCATGGCCTCAAGCTAAATGCCAAAAGTGTATAGTCATCCCCTTTGGCAAAAACAAAGTGCCCACAAATTACCACATAGGTGGAAATCCATTAAGTACAGAAGAAGTAATTAGGGACCTGGGGACCCAAGTTGATAGCAATCTCTCATTTGACAACCACGTGGCCAAAGTGGTTAGAAAAACATTTTATATAGCCCACCTAATCATGAAGGGATTCACATCTAGATCAGGGAGGTCATCGTGCCTCTTTACTCATCCCTCATCAGGCCCATAATTGAGTACAATGCCCCTTTTGGGATGTACCTTACCAGACACCTGCAGCAACTGGAAAGACCCCAAAAGTACCTCACCAAGAGGATCAAAGGGCTCAAACAGATGCCATATGCTGCCCGGTTAAAGAAACTGCAGCTCTACTCAGTGGCATACCGCCTGTTCAGAGGAGATCTGTGCCTGACGTATAAAGCCATGTCCAACCCGGAATTAATGGACATGCTGCACCTCAGAAAATCCAAATCCCATCGAGCTACGCGCTCAAGAGACTTGAACCTCAGCACTGAAATAAATAGGACATGCTGGAGGGACAGATTCATAACCCAGAGGCTCCCTTCACTCTGGAATAAAATCCCAGTCCAGGTTAGGCAGAGTCCCTCATTGACTCTCTTTAAGAGGAATCTTGATGAGTGGATGGGAGATCGTAGGTTTACCCCGGGTATCACTTCTGTGTCACTGTTAGATAGAGGCACAGTATACTAACCTCGAAAAAGGGCATAGCAAAATAAATTTAAAATGGGTGGCGAAAGCCAAACACATTCTGGCTAGGCTTATAAATGCCCTAGGGCAGATAGCCTAGTATGAACCTATGAACCTATCTTATCTATTTTGTCTTTCTTTTCCATGAGTCAAAATCCTGCTTTTGGATAGTTGAAACAAAACAAGAAACCGTAGCAGCAGTCTGTAATGACATATACTCGAGTAATATAGTGCAGTGACTTAATGTTGTGAGAACTGTGTAGCTTTCTGATTGGTTACTGTGCTGTACTGTGCTCACAGGGAAGAGAGGTGAAGCAAGACTGTCAAGTAAAAGGTGAATTAGCTACTTGAAAGTATTTGGCTGAAGCAGAAGGTTGGGTATAACCTGTCTATGCCTCTGTCCAGTGTTGTGGAAGTCTGACTCTAATAATTTACGTTTTTAGCAACTTTGTGATATCTAGGCACTGTTGTACTAATATATTAAGGAATCCAATGTAATAAATTTTCTAAGCCCCATTAAAACCTCATTCCTTAGTGAATCCATGTAGATCTACAAAAATGTTTGTCGATACTGTAGTGGCTACTAGTAGGCTTATGATTGTTTCAAAATATTGGGGATATTGTCTTTCTAGGGGAGATGTATGCTTACTGTACAGTTGACATGTAAATGCCTTTATGCCCTATTAGACAGTCGCTGACACTGAGCAGAGAGATTAGGATAAGTCCAAATCCTAACCGGGAGACTTTTGTTTCTGTGAGGGTTGTATGTTGGGGATCCTGGCATGTGGTAGCACTGATAGCTAGCTGAGTTAAATGATGAAAGACCAAGTGCTGGCTAGGTATTGCGTGCATATTTGTGAAACCACCGGTTTATGATATCAACTTGATATTGTCAGTATTGAAGATGAATTATGTTTATGGTTTAAAATTCTTTAACTCATTTTTATGATTTGTTTTAGAAACGTCAGATTTTGGTCACTATCGTAGAGATTTCACTCCCATTGGTGTTTGCTGCTATTCTTATTGTTCTGCGTCAACGAGTAGAGTCTGAGAATTATCCCAATGCCACCTTGTATTCCACCTTCAGTGTGGATGAGCTTCCTCTTCATCAGCATGCACATGACAAGTGGCAGTTTGTTTACATCCCTTCTAATGTAAGCTCAGTGGAAAGCCTGGCAAAAACTGTGGCAAAGGAATTAGACTTCACAGGTAAGTCTAGGTTAGAACTGATAATTGTAACCTTTCCCTAGTGGTGACTGCATGCTGATGGAGTTAATGTAGTGTTCTACCCATCCATTCTTGTCTTAAATCTATTTATCTTTTTCACAAAAGTGATTGTGTGAAGCATGTTGTTGTGTCTTTCGGCTTTTCCCGGTTAGGGGTCGCCACAGCGGAACTCCGGTCCACTAATGATTGGCAGATAGATTTTTACGTGCCGAGTTGCCAGCCCTAATGCACAACCTTCAATGAAGGTGCGCCCATTCACGCATGTCTCCATGCAGAAGAGGCTCTAGCTGAGAATCAAACTGGACAGTGTCTTATTGTGAGGCGACAACGCTACCGCAGCACCACCACCACAGCATGTATGCGCATCAAAAGTAATTTTAGAAAAAAAGTGTGTGGTTTTCTACTTTGTGACTTTACAGAGTTGGGGAAAATGTAATATTTAGGAAATATAACCTAGAAGGTGAAATATGGAAGATAGTTGATTGTTAAGCCAGTAATCGAGAAAGACTGTAAGAAAAAAATGCCCACACTAAGGACAGTATAATCAATTTAGTGGGGAAAGGAGATGAACCATTTTATAGATCATGCAAGGAAAAGGAAGAGAGGGCAAGGCTGAGTAGTACAAACAGGTGGACCATATCCTGCCAAGGATACTGTACATCTGGCCAGTATACCAAAGTATGGGCACCTTCCTGTCACGTCACACATCTGCTACATGACCCAGATGTGAGCGTGTATGCTGGTACATGCGGGGTGTACAGGCATGAACTAAAACTAATTTAATTAAACTGAGAATTAAGGAATTAAACTATGTGGTAGCCTGGTTATACAACTGTTTAATAGAAGATGGCGGATACAAATGAGGGACCTATATGCCACATATTCAAGGGAAGACCAATCCTACAAGGATCAGGTTGGTGTCTAGTTTTCCAATTATACAAGGGACAGAAGCCCCACTGTGGAAAGTACATCTGTAAATAAGCTGATGACCTCAGAGTAGCAAAAAAAAAAAAAGACTTTTCAAGCTGAGATTTGTAATGTTGTAGTTACTGTTGGGTAAGATTTTATGATAGTTAAAATAGGTAACATTTTAAGGTAAACTTACTAAGATTTAGATGGAAAAAAACAATATCTGAAGTAAGTTTTTCTTTAAGGTTCGTGAAAGATTTGTCAGAATTTAACAAGCATATTGTCAGTATAAAGAATCTGTTTGAGAGAGGATTTCATGAGTGAGGTTATTTCGAATAGAAGGGTTCCCAAAATTGAACCGTGATAAGTAATGTTTAGTTAAAAAGTGGTGTTTCATCCAAAGTTCAGTCAAGCTAATTTGTTCAGGAGTATTGTAAATTCCTGGTCATGTCTGTGAAAATATCTGCTGTTCTGCTGCCTTTCAAATTGTTAAAGGTAAGTCTGATTACTGTGCATAGAACACTGACTATGCTAAAGTGATTATGGAAGCCACACCGGTCATCAAAGGAGTCCATAGTTAGTGTTTGAATATTTACTTTTCACAGTAGTTTTTTTTCTTTTTTTTTAATGAGGAATAAGAAGTCTGTAGTGCACCTATAGTCCCCAGTTGTGTTTGGGCATGCCACTTTGGGAAATGAGTACTGTTGCATTTTAAATGTAGTTGATACGATGCCAGAAGTTAGGTGTTGTACATGTTAAAATAAAGAGGCCTAACAATGTTTTGTTAGGCTATTGTGCGAAACTATAGATGAAGTGTACTAAATCTGGCTTTTATTGTATAGCTTACCTGGCAAATCTCTGTTCTCCATATATGAAATTTCCCCAAAAAGAAAGGTGGGAACATAGGCTTCTGCTTCAGAAGAAGAGCTAGGGGTTATTGCATTTATGATCAAGTTCATAATTGTATGTATAAAGTTTTAGTATTTTTCACAGAGGTTGTAGGAGGAAGTTTACCTATGATATAAACACTTAGTTCACAGACTGATGGAAGTTTTTGAAGGATGGCAGTTAGAGCAGTTTGTCTCCATTTTTAATGTGTAACTTTAGCAACATTTGTGGCTTGTCTGCAAGCTTTTCTAAGGGTGAGACAGACTTCTTGTGGCAGATATTTCTGTTAGTGTTTCAGTGCTCACAGGCTACGTCTTTCTATTTCATCAAATGTTTAGGGTTGTGGTTAGCCATGAGCAGCACTGTCTTTTAAGTTTCCCTACTTTAACAGGGAACATAGAGTCCCGCATGTGTGCGAGTTAATTAATTTGTGAAGTCCTCTAAAGATAAGCCTCAGCCTTTTGATACAGATTCCCAAAAATCATAAAATTCTTGCCAGGTTTGTTTAATGCACAGATCCAAAGTCAGTCTTCCAAGATCCACCTCCTTACTTTTTGTCCATGTATGTTAACTTTTTACTTTCCTGTTCATGCTTTTAAATCAGCTGCTGTCCCCAGTTCAGGAGATTTCCACTTTCAGGCATTAAGGAACAAAGCATAGCTGCCAAATGCAGAATCTGTACGCTGAGCAGTTGCACAGATAGGGGATAACTTGTTATAACGAAATGAGCCGTTTCACATGGAATGGAGCCAGTTAAGCATTTTCTCACCCCTCACTCAACTTTCGGATCCCTGAACAGCTACAAAGTTTGTGTGACACATCCACATCGGCATCACTTCACCCTGTGCACAAATTGGCTGTCATGTATCCCTCACGGACACTCGTCTCTGGAAATAAATACTCTCCATGCAGTAATAAAGATGCTTGTTTGGGTACTTTTTCTAGGCTAATAAAGCATCATACCTTCTCTTATTTTAAACATCTTTATTAAATTATCACTCAAGGCATAGGTAAACGTACATAAACTGAAAAGAAAACAAAACGCAGTAACAGTTTTTCCATTTGCATACATTATACATCACATAATCAGTACATTACATAAACTGCTAAATTCTTGCCTTCCCTTAAACCTTTCCTCCTCCTCCTGAACATTATTCTGCATATATTGTTCCCACAATTTCCATTTACTTGCATGTAATTTGCTCCTTACCTTTTCTAAAGATCCCACTTCTTGTTCTTTTCTCTGTCTTATAATATTCAGTACTTCACATACAGTTGTTTTAGACTTTGATTTCCATTTTCTAATAGTTACAATTTTGGCAGCCAACATAATTAAACATAATAAGGCCATACTGTGTCTAGGCAATTCTGATCCTGCTTTCCAGCTCAAGAAATTAATCTTTAGTTACAGCCATTTGCTCACTCATTATTTCTGACAGAGTACTCTTTAGGGAATTTTTAAAATCTCATTTTACTCCCTAAACATTTGTTCCCAGTTTCCTCATTCCTACCTATCACACCTCCAACATTTGTCTACATAAGGAAGAATTATTTTTAAGTATGCATGGGATATAAAAAAATACCTTACATATGTCTTTTCATTGCTGTGTTGTAAATTACTTTTCCAGTCTCTCTTCTCTGTCTTTTCTAGCCTCCTCTGATTAATTTATGTTCTTTGTGTTTCACTGTTGCAGTCATCATATTTGGGTTATCCCTGCCAGGGTAGCCCTTGGCCGGCCTGAATACCAGAGACTTAGTATTTCTGCGTCGGTTGCTGTTGCTTGAGAACTGACGTCAGGTTGTCAGTGGTATAAAGGAAGGCATCCGATGCCATTACATCAGTCTTTCTTGTTGTGGAGCCCGAAGCAGAAGCAGTTCGCACGAGTGCTGGTTGACCGCTACCTGAGTTTTGTTGCCGAATTGAAGTTGGTCTTTGAAAGCTAAGTACCCCGTTGGGGATCCTTTTTTCTTGCACTGACCAATGTCAGAAAAAGTTAATATTTGTCTCGCTTGTGGAAAGCAAATACAACACCGGGACTTGTATGTCATTTCATTGCTGTCATGTAAATTGCTTTTCCAGTCTCTCTACTCAATCTTTTCTAACATCCTCTGATTGATTGATTGTTATAGTTATCATGCAATATTTATATGCTGTACTAATTATCTTTTTTTTTTTTTTTTTTTTTTTAACAGCAGCTTCTGTTCTAGATTCAACTAAAAATTCCAGCAGAGCAGGTCTTTCACTTAAGATGCGCTTACCCATTTCTGTTTGCCTATATTCTATCGATTCCTGGTAGGGAAAACCGTCTGTAGCCTGCTGTCCAAATGTCTTCTGGGCCTCATCCCATTCTTTCCTTTCCCTATGTAGTTATTTGTTCCCAATAACTTGGTGCCTTTGCTAGTTCTCTGCAGTGAATTCCAGCTCTGTGTTGCCTATTTTTCTGTACCCTTTCTTGCAGTCATCTCTATTGGCAAAATTTCCTTTCCCATTCTCTTGTTGGCAGGTTCTTAGAATACTTTCTGCTACTTTATGAATATACTATACTGTGTGATTATTTTCCATAAGGATCTGCATCCAAAATCTCTCTCGCTATTTCTTGCACACCCCCACCCCTGCTTTCATAGTCATCCCTTCCCATTTTGAATTATATCCTTCTGCTTCAAAGAGCCTTAACTATATAGCTCTAAATATCCCTTCATATCAGGTAATCCTAAACCACCTTGCTCTATTTGCAGTATCAACTTATCCCACTTAACTGTTGCCTTCTTCCCCTCCCAAGTAAATTCCTTCAACTCTTTATTATTATCCACAATTTCTCCTCTGGTTGATTAAATTTTATTTATGGGTCAGGTATATATATTTTAAAGGAACTAAAACATTTTCTTAGCTTAATTATTACTATCCTTATCCATAAACAAGAGCTTCCAGTTTCTCAGTTTATATCTTTTTAGTCTCTTTCCATATATCCTTTGCCTTTTTAATCCATACACCTAAATACTGCATCTTATCATGACCCCCATCATTGTGTATTGCTGAACCAGTTTGTGGATGCATAATTTACGGCTATAGCCTTTGTTTTATCTTCATTAATTTTATATCCCGAAAAGACACAAAACTGTCTTAAAGTATTCCGTAACACTTAAATGTCCTTTTTCTGGATTTATCAAGTACAAAATAATATCTGCAAATAAAGCCCAACTTTTCTTGATTACCATACCAGTTGCATCCTTGTATTTCTGAGTCCCTTATATTTTTCCAGTAGTTCAGAATATAAAGAAATAACTAAGGGGAAAGAGGACACCCCTGTGTGGATCATCTGTTCAAACACAACTTGTCAGAGAGGAAACCTTACACTTTGTTGCCTCTGATCTTTTATATATCCTCCTAATTAACCTTATTGTATCAATGAATGTAAATGCTTCCATTGTCCTTCTCATAAAATCCCAGCTTACTGTGTTGAATGCTTTTTCTGTATCAAGACCCATTGAGCACAGCAGTATTTCTTACATTCTGCTTCTCTTTGGATCATCATTGTTCTATTAATGTTGTCAAATGTATACCTTCCTTCCAGAAAACCACAGTGATCCACATCTATCAATTTTGGCAACACATTTGTCATTCTTTTAGCTAGTATAATTGAAATGGGTTTGTATGAAGCTGGGTCTGATAGGTCCTTACTGTTCTTAAGTAATATGGCCACCACTGCTTTCTTCCAATATGTGGATGCTTCCCCCTGCTTTTAAAATACTGTTACACAAAATCTTCCAGATCGTTCACTTTCTTCTCTCCTAACTTCCAAGCTTCTACAGGAATACCATCTGTTCCTGGAGACTTACCTAAAGATTGATTTATGCATCACAATTTTTCTCTCGTTCCCTCCTGTCGTAGCTCTTTGAGCATAATTTCCCTATAATCTTGGCATAATTAAGTCTTTCATAAGTATTTCTATGTGTACTATTTCTTGATTGTGACAAAGGGAAATACTGCCAGCCCTGCTAGCTGGAATTGTGTAAATAATTATATAATTTGTGAATATTAATATGATTTAAATAGAAATGTAATAGAGATGCTGCCACCCCAGCTATCTGGAATTTTGTAAATAATTATATGTAATTTGTGAATACCAGCATGATGCAAATGCTTGTGTTACCACTATATTAGAACTGTATGTTATATGTGTATCAAACTGTTGGTACAAAAGTATGTGTTGAACAGGGTTTTACAGTATAACTGTGCTAGTGGGGAGTCTTGTTGGGGATCTGGAGAAAGAGAAAAAACAGTCCCAGACTGACTGTGGACTATGTGTGCTCTTAAGAGAAATTGCACTTTACTGTGTGTGTACTTGTCATCCTCCCAGTATGTACATTCCCCACTGTTGCCAGTGGTGAGGATCGAGGCTCCTTGATTACTGCTTTTTATAAATGTACATAAAATTTCTGAATAATGTCTTAAACATGTATAGGATCTCTGGCTATTTTTCTTGTTTAAGGCTACAGAAGTTTGCTACCAACCATTTCTATTTTCTTTTACTTAAAATACTGTATTAGGAGTTTTTGTGTTCTGGAGTTATCAGAAAACACTTGCTTAGCAGGAATCTTTCTAAACTCATGCACATTATCCACATCCTCACGTATTTTCTATTTAGCACTCTGCATTTGTCCCTCTTCTTATTTTGTGAGATTTCCCTTATTGTTCAGTACATTAACTTTTGTCAGACTCTCTAATTCCTGTCACTTGTTAACCATATCTTGTTTTCTTTTATTTCTACCATATTTTTAAACTACACTTTCATTTTATCCCACTCAGTAGCTATATTTCTATCATCTCTAATAACTCTTTAATAATTTCCACTACCTATTCCTTAAATTCCCCTTTCAATAACAGGTATGTGGGAAAGCACCAGTCTCATTTTTACTTCATTACCCTCTATTTTTATTTTAGTCTTTATTGGTGCATATAATGTAAGATCATTGTTGGATGTCTGTGAAAGCTGTTAATTAAATGCAAATGTTCCTGTGAAATATAATTTCTGTCTAGTCCATTTATTGTACCTTGGGAAATAATGTATAAATTCTTCCAAGTTCCTACTACTGAAGTCTCATCTTCTATGCAAGATATTTCATAAATTTCTACGGAAATCTACCCTTTTTGTTATATTTTCTCTTCTAGGTTCCCTGACATCTCGCTATTGCAAATCAAGTTCCAGTCCCCACCTGTAAGTTAAAGCAAATTATTTCTTTCAAATTTTTCTTAAGCTCCTTAATTATAGTTTTTGACGGAATATAAATGCATGCCAGTGTATTCCTCCTCCCTTGCCAATAGCACCTTGCTACCACAAATCTACCATATTTTTTTTCCTACTTCTATTATTATTGGAGCCCTTCTAGCAATTAGTATAATTACTGCTCTTTTCCTTTGTCCCCAAGATTCTGCTGAATGTCCATCTTGAAATCCTTTTTGTCAAATCCACATGCTGATTTCAGTATCTCTTGCAGAATTGTTATTTGCAATCTGCATTTCTTAATGTAATTCAATACTTTTCCTTTGGGTTATAACTATAAGGCCATTTACATTCCAAGATATTATGAATAGCATAGCAATTATGATAAGCTATTGTTCCCACCTGTTGTACATGACAGTTTTTTTTAATGTGCATTTTCAACTTGTGTTACATGCACAGTCTGATCTTTCTTTATCTTCTCATCTCCATTTGAATCTGTCACATTTTTCAAAATGTTTTGTTTTAATGAAAGCCCACTAACAAAATAACTACATTTTCAAAATGCCTCCATGCCCAATTATTAACTTAGAGCAACCACACAAAGCTGTATACATCTTCAAAAGATGTTTAACCCTCTAGATGGGAACAGTTACCTGATTGACAGCTGGGGTCTATATTGAATTAACGAAAATCCGCTTGTGCGAATACGTAAACATCGACACATATACAGCGAAGCGGCAGAAGAGCGAACGTCCAGAACCGCAAAGATCGAACTGCCATAGTTGTCCACGGCAGTAGGTGATTTCCTTATCCGGTATAGCTCCCTAGGGTAAGTGTGCGATAGTTACTGACCTTAGGGTTAGGGTGCGTTAAGGTAAGTGCATATGTAGTGGTATGTTTAACTTAGATGTTAGGGTTAGAAATAGGGTTAAGTTTAGTGTGTCTATATAGTAATGTAGTTAAGTAGCGGAGTATATACGGTAATTTTTTTTTTTACTTTTTGGGTGTTGTTTTATATAGTTAGATGTATTTGTGTGTCCTGTAGGTTTTATTAGGATATGGGAGATATGTAGGTGAAATGTAGGTATGGGTATAGTATGTTTTTATTTTGTTTGGGTAGGCAGTATGCAGCGGGAGGTGGAGTTGGCCAACTATGGGGATTCGACATTTTGTATTTCGCGGTTTTGTACGTTCGCTTTCTTTGCATATCGCTGTTTGTGTCGACGTTTACTTATTCGCGCAAGAGGATTTTTGGTAATTCAATATAGACCCGACAGCTGCACCCACAAGCATTACCTAATGTAAAATTAAAGTTAGCCATGCTAAAGCACATACTGTCCTCTCACTGACTGCTGTATGTTATGTCATCTCTATTCCCCTCCCAGATGTGAAAAACAGCTTGGATGCTTTCTGAAAACATTACATTTTAGCCCTATGAAAAAGTGCACTATCTGTAAATAAAACTAAATTTTATACTGTTCTGTTAAATGCATTAAAGTATTAAAGCTGCTAGGGAGGCTGTCTCTTATTCACTTTCCATAATTTCAAACTTTTTCACCGAACTGCTTGCTATTGTACCTTTACATTTCCCTCCGCAAAGAAAGCTCAGAACTCTCAAATTTAATCACTTACACCTGCAGATAGCTTGTCTACATGGAAAAGTACACGGCAATCAATCTTTGTAAATTTCACTCAGAACAGAATGTACAGCTACATTCAGCTGCAGACCTGACTGCCACTGAACATGTGCTAATGGGGAGAAAACAAGCTAATTTATTTATTTAACGTGTGTTGACTGGGAAAGTCTGACTAGTTCAGAGTCTATTTTCAGCGGAGGCCCGGGGAGAAACACTCCAGATGCATGCCTTTAGAATATGGGAGGAAACCGGAGTAACCGAAGGAAACCCATACGAACACAGGGAGAACATGCAAACTCCACACAGAAGGCACCCCAGCCAAGAGTCAAACCGGAGAACCTCTTGCTGTGAGGCGACAACGTTAACCGCTGCACCACTGCGCCACCTAATGTCTTTGCAGATGTAAGAAACTTGACATTTTTCATGACTTTCATTATTTTATTTTTAAAGCCTACTTTCTTACAAAAAAACCCCTCTTTTTTTATAGCTTAAGCCAAGGGCATTAATGTAGATATTCACCCTTGTTGAAGGTAAGAGAAGCTGTCTTAATTGTACATACGTGCACTTTTACAATCCTACCCCCATCCCAGTAACTCAAGATCATAGCATATTAACATTAAACTTGCTTTTTGTCCAGACTAGCTTCTCTTGTTATACTGTAAAGCCTATATTTTTACTGCTGTAGTAATTGTTTACTTTAATGTCTTTAACACACAGAACATTCACTGAAAAGTCCCCCCCCACACACACACACACACACACATTTAAAATAATCCTCACTGCACATAACTGCTTTACTACATATAACATTTAGTTTAGATTATGAAATGTTTTATATAAATACTAAAGACAAACATTGTTTCATTTAACAGTTACTTTTCCCCCATTGGTGTCTTCTAAAAAACTAACAACATAAACTGGGGTGTGTACTTTACAGTCCATCCACAAGTTTAACAAAGTTAAAAAAAAAAAAAAAAAAAAAGTTCTGACTTTTTCAACCACTTTTTCTTGTAAAGCCAGATTTCATGAATATGATGTGTGCTTTATAGTCTCCCATTTTTTTCAGTAATATCATTATTGCTGGTATTCTTAGTGTTCATATCCCAACTCTTGACTCTGGCTCAAATCCAAGGTACTCCTGATTCTTCAAGTCAACTCCTGTACTTTTTCTGTCAATCGTGCATTTTCCTTTGGAAAATTAGAAAATGTTTCACTGGCAAGGAGTCTCTTATTAACTTTACTGTCAGGAGAATGAGAAGGAGAGTTCCCCTTCTGCTTGCTGGCTCACTTTTTATGGATAAACTTTTTATTTCTTCCTTAGCCTGTTCTCCATCATAAAATATCTTTGATCCTCCAGGAAAAAAATGTTCTGAATTCAGCTGGACTCAGCAACTTGAACCTCACACCTGCCTGTTGACATTCCATCATTCCTGGGATTTATTTGCCCTTCTCCTGCCTGGTGTACTATGAATAATCTTTTTTCTGTAAGCCCTTCTGCTACAGCTTTGCTATAATCAACTCTTTATGCTGGTATGATTGCATCTTTACTAATATAGGTCTTGGCTACTTTCTCATGACCAGGTTTGGAGTATACACTTAACAAATCCTGCTGTGGAATACCAGTCCAGTTGCTTGTTTTTGCTTTCATAAAATTAATACGGTCTGATCTTTACAGTTTCTCTAGTACAGCTGAAAATCTCAGGTTTTCTTTTTGCACTGTCTTCTACGTTTGCTGTTCTTTGAAACAACTCTTCTTGAGAATACTCTTACTCAGCTAGCTTTTTCTTCATTTCAACATCTGAGTTTTGCAGTTCTCAGTTCATCTGAGCAGCTAGTTTAAACTTTCTATTTTTCCAGACTTTTGTTCTTATAGTTGATGTGTTCCTTTAGTGTTTCGTTTATTTTAATCGCCTATCTGTACATTTTGATTTATCTTTTCCTCTAAATTTTACTGGAAGCCATCTCTTGAACCAAAGTTGAAATTTGAACTGTTCTTGGATGAAGAGCTGCAGAATTCTTTCTAGTCTGTTCTCTCTGCACCTTTCCTGGTTGATTTTTTTTCAGGTTTTCCAAATTTCCACGTTGCTGGTAACGAGATAGTATTTTTTATTTATTTGACATTTGTTTACCGAGGTGGTCTGATTGGGCCTACAGAACCCATTTTCAGCAGAGGCCCAGGGAGAAAAGCTCCACATGCAGTACAATACAAATACAGTAAAATCCAATACAAAACAAATGACATTAGAAATACTGTACAAAAATAAGTTGAAAGAATAAAACTATGTTACAAAATGTTACAATGTATACTACACATCTAGATGATTCTATAGAGTTAAAACATTATAGACAATAATAGTCACTCTCACCATACATGATGTAGTGTCCAAAAAATAGTACGTAGATAGTGCAGTGTGTGACATTGACTGCTATATTACATGAAAAAACAGAATGTTAGTTTCCGTTAGGAAAATAATATGGCTTAGTGGTAATTAATGCAGTCTATTGTGTCACTGGTCTGGGGTTTGAGACTGGCAGAGGTTTTAGGGCTAGGCTTATAAATGCCCTTGGGCAGATAGCCTAGTATGAACCTATGAACCTATGAACCTATGATGCAGAAAGATAGTGAGAGAGTTAAGAAGAATAGAAGCAATACAGCCGGAGCAGTAGCTTAAGGATATGGTATAGAAACAGAGAAGGAGTTAGAAGAGCCTTAGAATCTTGCAGACTGTGAAGGATTGAAATGTGACAGAAGAGGAGGATGAAGTTAGTGTGGAGGAAGAGGAAGAGATGAGCATTAGGCAAGCTTTAAGCAGGAGCAGAGCCATGTATTTTTGAGATGATTTTTAAAGAGGTTTTGAAATGGGTTAAGCCAGGCATAGACCTGGTAGCTAGAGGTAGTGAATTCCGAAGAAGAGCGAGACAGTATGAGTACAGAGAGTGACCTGGTTTTCTTGTGGGTTTTAAAATAGCTAAGAGATTTTTGTCTTCTGGGTGATTAACTTTATAGTTGCTCTGCTCTGCTTTGGGTGGCTAACTACTGAGGTAATGGGAACAAGGAAGGAATAGGTAAATTTAACTGTTAAGGCTTCAGTGATTTCTTCTATTAATAATCTGTACAATTCTCCATTCAGCCTCTCTGGGTCAGGTGCTTTGCTTTGGTTGTCTTTTTAATGGCTTATCTAACCACTACCTCTACTGCCGAACTCCTTGCCTTGTTTGGGGGAGTCTGAACGAAAGCTGTACACACACACACTGCTGTTTAGGACTTCATTGATTTATTTTTTCTCATATAGCACCCTTTCTTCCTGGGTCTACGTGTAAAACATTATAAAAATGCAGGAACTCGCTACATCCGTTTCATGACGCAGGTACTACCTGGCTTAGGTATGATAGCATACATTACAATAGATCTCTTCTGTTTAACTCTGAGCTGTACCTCCCTGGACTATAGGAAGAGAGACATGATTGCGCGCTCTGAATATGTGCCCCAGGCATGTATATCCCTAGCTGTGAGCAGCATTCTACCAAAACCTAGGATGATACCACAATTTAAACAAAAAATGATTGACGTCAACAATTGGCTTAGTTTCTGGTGTCATTCTAAAGGGATCTCATTCCTCTCTGCTTGGGATGACATGGTAGATGAACCACGCTGCTTTGCTAGAGATGGTCTTCACCTGTCACCTCTAGGCTTTCTGGTACTGCCTAAGGCACTTGCCTCCACTATAGTGCGTTTTTTTAGGCAAGGTCTCAAGAACAACATTTCTGACATGAAATTATCCCTCATAAATAAATTAAGGGTTATGCTGCTTAATGGTAAGAGTTTAAATTTTGAAACTGCATTCTCTGGAAGCACTCCTCTCCCTGGAGGATGTTGATGTCTGTGCAGTCACTGAAACTTGGTTCAGGGCCAGAGAGTACCCCAGCCTTACAAGGCTACAATGCCTTCAACACTTTCAGTTTGCAAAATGGACGTGTGAGAACCAGAGGGGAAGGAGAATCTATTTTCATCAAAAATAAACACACCTCTAGACTGGTTAGACAGGAAAATTCCGTGGAGTTACTCCCACATTCAACTGACTGTGGGTAAGACCCCCCTCCAAATAATTGTTGGCTATAGCCCCCCATCAATAAACCAAGATACCTACGCTGCTTATTTGGACCTACTCCAGTCATTCCAGTTACAACCAAACACTCTAGTCACAGGCAAGTTTTAACTGTCCCTCCATTGACTGGGAAAAATATATGAGTTCCAACATGCCCGCACAAAGGTTCCTGTACTTTAACACAAATGCCCTGGAACAAATAGTAAGCTACCCCAAAAGGAGCTTAAACATTCTTGACCTGGTCCTCACCAACACAGGTGACTGTTACACCACCACAAGTGTAGGACCCTCATTGGTTAAATCTGATCACAAATCAGTCACATTTGAAGCAATAACACCTGAACCCCTCTTAGGAGAAATCATGCTAAAAAATTTCACCAAAGCTAATTATGCCCTCCAAAGGGTTGGCATACACTACTTCAAAGCACCCGTTTCCACAGATGTCATTGACAGCTATACTAAGGTATACACTTATACAGATGTATAGCCACAGCTGTACCTGATGGGTATAGATCCTGAAGAAAAAAAAATCCTCTAAGGGCAAATTCAAAAAAAAAAAAAAAAAAGCAACAATAGCTAAAGGTAACCGTGAGGCATTAAAGGTAGGACTCAGATGTGTGCTGAACTAGCTATGGATGGCATCTCACACACTAATCTTGTAAAAATAGCTAACCTGTTAACTGACAGGTTTGGTGAAAATTTCACCCTCTGTCCCCTCCAAACATACCACAAAGCATTCCTTCAACATCTCCCCCACCTTGCATCTCCAAAGAGCAGGTCATTAATGCTCTCTCCAAGGCCAAGGACACAGCCTCTATGGGACCGGATTGCATCCCATGTCGTGTTTTACATTGTCTAAAACACAAACTAGCAACTCCCATTAGTTACTCTCTACAACCACAGCCTTTGTACTGGTTTTGTCTCTACTGAATGGAGAACAGCAACTGTCATACCCCTTCACAAAGGGGGTACAGCAACAGACGCTGGGAACTATAGACCCATACGCTTAACCAGCCTTTTCTGTAGGGCCGTAGAATGAATCATCATGGACTTTATAAATAAGAATATAGCTGATCTCCAAACCTTTGATTTGACCTTGGTTTTGTCAAAGGCAAGGCAGGTCTTGCCTATTAAATCTGGTGGACTTCTTCGAAAATGTCACCAGAGCTATAGATGAAGGCAAATATATGCAAACAGCCTATCTGGACTTAGCAAAAGACCTTTGACCAATCCTACAGTCAGGCATCATTGATAAACTCACCCAGTTGAATATCGACTCTTGTGTCATCAGTCAGGTAGTTTGCTAACTGGCTCACCAACAGATCACACACAGTCAAGTTTGGGACTAATACCTCCACCAGCAGACCTGTCACTAGTGAGGTTCCACAGGGGGTCAGTGCTGGCCTCCCTACTTGGAATATACTTCTGAAAAGTTCAGGTCAAGACAGAGAGGCTGTGGCTGAGTGTGTGCTGATGACTGCAATCAGTAAATCCCCAAAAGATGTCAGTTTACTTCATGAGGAACTTACGCAGACCAATGACTGTTGCCAAAGCCATGCTCAAACTCTGTGCTAAAAATCCATTATCATACCCTTCAGTAAAGATGATTTCCCTGCTGACTACTTTCTTTTGGCTTTTCCCAGTTAGGGGTCACCACAGCAGAACTCTGGTCCGCTAAAGATTGGCAGTGGATTTTTATGGTGCCAAGTTGCCAGCCCGACACCCAACCTTCAAAGAAGGCACACCCATTCAAGCAAGCACCTACCTGCATGTCTCTAAACATCACACGACCGTGGGGAGGACATGCAGACTCCACACAGAAGGCGCTCCAGCCGAGAATCAAACGGGAGAACCTCTTGCTGTGAGGCGACAACGTTAAATGCTGCACCACAACGGCTTCATGATTTCCCTGCTGACTATCATATAAAAATACCCTAAACACCAGCTCAGTAGTGACAGATTTAGGAGCGCAAGTTGACTGTGGCCTTAACCTTTACCACTATATGTCTACTGTGGTAAGGAAGGCATTCCACGTGGCACAGCTCATTAGCAAAGGAATTGCCTCGAGTGAAAGAGGTTAGAACTCTTCTGTACTCGTCCCTCATCAGGCCAGTAATAAAGTACAGTGCTTCCTTTGGTATGTACCTTACCAGGCACCTGCAGCAACTTGAGACACCTCAGATTTCTAACTAAGAAAATTTTGGGTCTCCAGCACATGTCCTACATTGACAGACTGAAATCACTGATGTTCATCGTGTTACACTGCTGCAGTTAATACTCTTGGGTTATCCTGCCATCAGGCGGTTCCCCAGTCGGCCTGAGTTCCAAAGTCTTGGTCCGGCGTCGGTTGCTGTCATCTCCTCCCTGATGTCAGTGCGGCAGGGGTATACAAGATGCAGCAGACGCCATTTTCTTCAGTCTTTCTTGCCGCGCGGTGCCAAAAGCAAAAGCAGTTCGCAATGCCGGTTGGCAGTCTCCTGAGATTTTCATTCCGAATCCAGAACCGAATTCCTCTACAAAGCTAAGTACCCCGTTGGGGAAACTTTTTCTTGCCTCAGACCGATGTCAGTAAAAGTTAATAACTGTATTTCTTGTGGGAAGCAAATACCTCTTAAGGATTTCCATTCTTATTGTATCCCATGCCTAGGCCCAGACCACAATGTCACTGGTTGTCGGTTTTGTGCTAGGTTTAACAACGCACTGTTAAACTCGGTTTGACTTTGCCCGACATTTTTTTTGGTAGAAAATTCAATTATACCATGCCGTCGGAACTTCCGACGACCGGAATACATAAAAAGCGCAAAGACAAGGATAGGCATCCGAGGCCCAAAACTGACGACGAAGCCTCTTCTAGGCCAGTCGCAGGTTCTCCGGTTTTCAGCGAGGCGCCTTCGCAGCCCCTGACGACTGCTTCTGTAGAACCACAGGCTGCCTCTGACTCCCACGGGGAGAGGGCTGGGTCTTCGGATGCACAAGTTATTCAGCCTACCAAAACGAACCCTTCAGAGGGATCCAGAGTAGCTGAGCTGCCCGCAGCTTCAGAGGGAGTTTTCAGACCTACTTGGTTAAGCAATAAACCCTCTGCTAAGTCTAAACCAGCTTTAAAATCAAAGAAACAAATACAGCACTCTCCAGCACAGGCCTCCATGCCTAAGAAACAAATGCTCAAAATGACCGAAGACCTAATCACTCTGATCAGGGGGTCCCATCCCCCTCCTGATAAAAGGCCTAGACAGGATGCAGACTATGACTCATCCGACCAGGTGTCCATCTCTTCAGATTCATCCTCAGACCTAGGATACTCTTTACCCCCTTATGAGGATTCTGATGCTGAAGAGTCAATTCCATAAGCCTCTCCGCCTGAGGACTACTCCTTTGGGGAAACCTTGCACACCATGACTGAGCATTTCCATTGGGAAGGCCAGGATTACTCAGAATCCAAGAAAAGGCTCAGAGACTTCCTTTTATTACCTCAACACAGACCACTTGCTATTCCGCCAGTGTTAGATATTGTAGATGATGTGTATACTGAATCCGGCCTAAATCCCAATTCCTTACCTCCAGCCCCAGTTAAACCTGACTCACACAAATTTCTGTACAAAAGCCCTGTTGCTGACCCTGAAACTATTTCTCAGGGACCCATAGGGGTTAAGGCCTCATCAGCCAAGAATCCAGTTCCCTCTGGCAGAGATTCCAGAGCATTAGACAGATGGGGGAAAAGAAAATATACACGTCTGCAACTTTAGCAATGAGAGCCTTAAATTGCCAGTTTCACATGCTGAAATATCAGCAATTCTACTGTCTCAGTTGAAACAAAAAATGCTTCCAGATTCAGATCCTCCTACTTCTAAAGAAATGCAGGATTTATTGCATGCAGCTGAACTGGTGGGAAAACATACTTTGCAATGTGGTTTTGATTCTTTAGAGGCCTCCTGTAGAGTAGCCATTACAGGCTCTGTCATTAGAAGACATGCTTGGTTAAAAGAACATACGTTACCAGATCATGTTAAAGCAAAATTATTGGATGCACCTTTGCAGCAGGATGTGTTATTTGGAGTTAAGGCAGAAGAGGTATTAAAGAAAATGGAGGATAAGGCAAAATCTATGCAAACGGTGAAGGATTTCTTACAGGTTCAGCCTCCTAGATTTAGCAGAAATTGGCCAACTAAGAATTGGTCCTTTCCAGTTACAGACAGACCTCAAAGGGGCAGATACAGATGTCCAAGAGGTAGAGGTCAACCACAAGGTCCTTACAGGCCTCGACAATGGGTTGCATCAGGACAGAAAGAAGGGGAAGACAGGCCCCAACCATATAAAAAGCAGCCCCAATGACTTCCCACTACAGCTGCCAAACAACTCTCTCTTGGCAGCCCCCCTGGGAGGAAAACTGACACTTTTCTCTCACAATTGGCATATGATCACCAAAGACAAATGGGTTCTCAACATTGTATCTCAAGGTTACAGGTTCCACTTTCACACTCTGCCAAGGTTAAAAGGAATGCCAAATCTGCCACCAAATCAATGGGCAGAGGCTCAAAAACAAATTACAGCACTCCTGGATATGGAGCTATTCAAAAGGTACCACCACAGGAGCAAGGACAAGGTTTTTACTCAAGACTCTTTCTGGTTCCCAGGAAGGACAAAGCCTGGAGGCCCATTCTGGATCTTTCTTCTCTAAGCACTTACCTGGATGTTCCGAAATTCAAAATGTTGACACTACAGCAGCTTCTTCCCATGCTGGGCAAGAAAGCTTGGCTCGTGACATTGGACCTCAAGGAGGCATACCTGCATGTCCCTATCAGACAAAACTGCAGAAGATACCTCAGGTTCATAGCTGGTTCAATGCAGTATCTATTCTCTGCACTGCCCTTTGGCTTATCTACTGCACCCAGGGTCTTCACAAAGTGCCTGGCACCAGTAATTGCATTTTGCAGACAGAAAGGAATTCAAATTTATCCGTACCTGGACGACTGTCTGATTCAAGCAGAGAGCAAGGACATTCTTCTAAAGCATCTGGCATTTGTAAAAAAGTTATTAAGTTGCCTGGGGTACACAGTAAACAAAAAGAAATCAAAACTAGTGCCCTCACAAGAGATAATATTCCTGGGTGCCAGCTTGAACACAACGGGCCAGATGGCTTATTTCACGCTAGACAAGCAGGGACAACTGACCCAATACTTTCAATTGATGGCAACAAAGACTCCTCTCCCTGCAAGAAAAATTCTACAGGCCTTTGGTTACATGGCATCTTGCATACTACTAATTCCATATGCCAGACTGCATATGAGGAAACTACAGTGGTACCTAAAGAATGTATGGTCTCAACACTGTCAAAGATTGGTAAGAGTTATACCACTAATTCCTTGCCTTCAACAGGAGTTTCAATGGTGGGCTCACCTCAACACTGGTCAGCCTTTTACCCAACCCACAGCCAGGCAAACACTGACAACAGATGCATTGGACTACGCCTGGGGAGCACACATGGCAGGCAACTGTATTCAGGGCAAGTGGCCCGCAGAACAAAGGCATCTTCACATCAATCAAAAAGACATTCTAGCTGTACAAAATGCACTTATAGCTTTCAAGGACCTGCTGCATCCAGGACAACTACTACTAAAAACAGACAACACTACAGTTATGTGGTATATAAGCAAGGGGGCACTCACTCCTACTCCCTCTGCAGGCAAGCCATGACCTTGTGGAACACCGCTCTAAACTATCAAGTTCATCTGCAAGCACAATTCCTGCCAGGAGAGAAAAACACACTGGCAGATGACTTAAGCAGAAACATCATGGATCCCCACGAATGGGTATCGAATCCACAGATATTCAGAATGATAACACAGAAATGGTGGAGCCCGGACATAGATCTGTTTGCATCCCCAGTGAACTGCCAGCGACAGAAATTCTGCACAAGGAGTTACCATCCACAAGCATGGAAAGTGGATGCCCTCTCATTCAGCTGGAAAAACCTACAAGTATACGCTTTCCCACCACTACCTCTCCTGCCAAAGGTACTCATAAAAGCTAGGCAAGACGAGACAGAGATGATCCTGATTGCACCAGACTGGCCACACCAGCACTGGTACCCAATCTTAAAGAACTTAGCACAAGGACCACCCTAGATTTTGCCTCAAATCCCACATCTGCTGACTCAGCACAACAATCAGATAATACACAGCCAGCTAAAGGCCTTAAAACTAGCTGCATGGAAGATTCATTAGTCAAGCAGTTAATGCCGCTCTCCAAAGCTGTTATGGATGTCATTCTGGAGGCCAGAAGGCCTACTACCAGGAAAGCCTATTCGGATAAATGGAAGAGATTCTGTGCCTGGAACCAAGCACACAGTCTTGACCCTCATGTTCCAAACATTCCTCAGATACTACAGTATTTAACTGAGATGCTGGACAAAGGCCTCTCCTTCTCATCCATGAAGATCCACGCCTCTGCCATCTCTGCTCATTACAACACGGATCCACCAATTTTCTCTAATCCTTTACTAAGACAGTACCTCAGAGGGGCTAAAAACATAAGACCGCCCCGTAGAGCACCTACTCCAACTTGGGACCTCAACTTTGTTTTGGAAAAATTGACTTTACCTCCTTTTGAGCCAGCTAACACAGCAGAATTAAAATATATCTCTTGGAAAACTGCTCTGCTCCTGGCAATAACATCAGCACGAAGAGTTTCAGAATTACAGGCACTAATGGCAGTGGAACCTTTCCTCATTTTCCACCAGGACAGGGTGTCTTTAAGAACTAACCCTACGTTTATGTCAAAGGTGGTATCCAGTGTGGCTCTAAACCAAACTATTCATTTGCCAACTTTTTATCCTAAACCACAGAATAAAGGGGAGAGACTACTGCATTCCTTGGACATTCACAGGCAGTTACACTTCTACTTGGACAAAACCAAAGCTTTCAGGAAATCTGAGCAACTATTGGTAGCATATGCTGCAGGAGCACAGGGAAAAGCCATTTCAAAACAGACTATTTCAAAATGGATAGGACATTGTATACATTTCTGCTATACACACCATGGGAAACCTGGACCTAGCAGCATTAGGTCCTACTCCACTAGGGCAACAGCCACTTCAACTGCCTACCTCAGAGGAGTACCTACCAAGTATATTTTGGAAGCAGCGACTTGGAGTTCTGTACATACCTTCACCAAGCATTACCATCTGCCTCTGTACTCTGTCCAGAGCTGGCTTCGCCACTGCAGTGCTGCAGGGCCTTATAGCCACCCCTAATGCTTTATAGAACCAGCCACCCTACCTCAGCTTTGGGATTCTACCCAAGTGTAATGACTGCAGCAGTGTAACACTATGAGCATAGTACAGTTTTGTACCTACCATAAATGTAGATGTTCAAGTGTATACACTGCTGCAGTCCAGGTTACCCACCCTCCTTCCCTTCTTACTTGCTGGTATGTACCTATGTCTTCTACCCTTTACAACTTATGGGGAGTATTTGCTGGTAGCTGAAAGTTGTTGTTTGCTTTTCTTATGTATGTTTTATTAGCAATTTGAATTGCCTACCTATTTGGGTGCACCTGACATCTGGGGGAAGAAAAACTGAAGAAAATGGCGTCTGCTGCATCTTGTATACCTCTGCCGCACTGACGTCAGGCGGAGGTGACAGCAGCCGACGCCGGACCAAGACTTTGGAACTCAGGCCATCTGGGGAACCGCCTGACGGCAGGATAACCCAAGAGTAATGACTGCAGCAGTGTATACACTCTAACATCTACATTTATGGTAGGTCCAAAACTGTTCTTTACTGCTCTCAGTAGGTTACTGACTACTTAGAAGAGACTTGTGCTTGGCCTACAGAACAGTCTCTGACCCATACCTAATGGAAATGCTGCACATCCGCTAGTCAAATGGGACAAGAGTCACCTACTCCAGGGACCTTAACCTGGCTTGTGACATAAACAGGACCTGCTGGTTTGTCTTTCAGAGATTGCCACTTCTGAAATAGTCTACCAATCCACATTGAACATATCCCCTCTATGACTCTGTTTAAGCATAGTCTGGATGACTGGATGGGAAGCCATAAATATTTGCTGGGGATTTCATTTATGATTGTCCTAGATATGGGCAGTCATTGCTAATTAAGACCTCGAGTTTAGATAATATCCTTCCTATAGTATTATATTGAGTACATATGGCTAGGCTTGTAAAGACCTTTGGGTCAATAGCCTTGTAACCACTTATGAACCTTTGGATCTATTATACTCATTTCCATAGCTTGTGAAGTTAATGCTGTCCAGTGCAAGTAAACTGGCACTCTTCAGCTTAGCTGTCCCCAGTGCAGTATGTAAAGTATTGTAAATATGTATCCATGCTTTGTCATGAACTTATTCTTCCTGCTTCTATGAAAGGCCAGCTGTACGTCTTCCCTAGCTTCTTAGTCCCCTCATCCAACCTGCAGCAAAATGGGTGTAGCTCATCTATAGATGCCGCGTAACTGAAATTTAAATGAATCCCACCAAACTCCCATAGGTCTACCCAAAGGATTTGTCAGTATGCATTTCATTTCCTGTTAGATCTTTTCCCATACATTCTCCTTTCTCCTGTAATATTAAAGTATCCATTCTCCATGCCTTCGTACTTATGCTGTCTTCTGAATGACTGAAGTCCACACTAACTGCTGCATAATCGGTAAACCAGGTTCGAAATTTACCAGCCTGCTGTACATTTGACATCAAACTCTTGGACAGAATCTTTGTCCTGATGCAGTAAGAGTATAGTGTTCTCCTCTTTGGTGGGGCAAATGTCAAATATGAAAATGCTTCAGCTCCCAACAGATTTCCCCTAGCACCTTCTGATATTTAACATGTCTTTTTGCAGATGATGGTTTCTATCCCTTATTGAATTTGTAACTGTGCTAGAGTCCTCTGCTACTACAGTAGGTATTACTTCAGAACCTAGCTCCTTCATAGTACTAAATTTAGCAAGGAAAGGCATATAATGTATCCATAAATTAGTTGTATATATAGCTAACCATGAGACTTTGACCGTAATGGGCAAGTATTATATTCTGAGTATAGTTGATGCATTTTCCAGCCTAGAAAGATACTGATCCATATTGATTTAACATCCTGACTGCATATACATTCATTTTCACTGTTTCCAAAAAATAGCGGTCATCATACTTGACTTTTTTGCCTTGCTTTTTTGTATGTCTTTTTGCTGGTGTATTGAAATCTTGCACTTTCAGTGATGCATGCTCAACTTTTTGAAATTATCAGTTTAACCCGAGTTAAGTAACCAGCCCTGAAACAAACTGCTAAATCTTCCTTGATGTGCTTATACAGCAAACACCTACAAAGAGTAATATAGTATAATTCACTCATATGAGAGAGTGCTCTTGAAGAAACCCCTACCTATTGGTATACTGTAACACCCACATTGTAAGGTAAAGAAGTAGGTTAAAAATTAAGAAAGATAGCTGGGTGCACGAGACCCAGGATAAAAAAGTGCCCAATCCTGGAAGGCACACTTGTACCAGGACTGGAAAAGATGACTGTAGAATCCTCAAAATACGGAAACATTCCTGCAATGGGGCTAGGCCAGGCCTGGGGGAGGATGGGCCCTCTGTTGAAGGAAGTAATAGTCCACAAAAGTCACAAAAACTGATGGGCCAAAGAAGAGCCATCAAGATGATAAAGTGGACTGTTGAGGATAAGAAAGAAATTATGTATTGTTACTATTATGCAAAAAGCACAGAATTTCTAGACACGAGATATACAAAATGGTTGAGAGAAATTAGAGGAAAGAAAAATACTTCCACAAGAAAAACTGTCAGAAGCTTCAAATAAAAATGTTTATTCATTAATACAGATTTGTGAAAAACGGTATATAGATCAAAAAACATTGAGCTTTTTGTAAAAAGAAGCATCTGAGGAAGTGCGAAAATATAAACAACAAAACCTAGATTTCTGTAAAGTATAAAAAAGAAATATGGACATGGGAAAGAGAGAGATTTGATAGTGCTGTATTTATACAAAGGAGAAAGCCAAATTAATCAATATAAAGAAAGCAGTCCCAAAGATATTCGAAGAGAGATACAGGCAAAGGCATCCAGATAAGGAACATTTCAAAATAAACAAAATATCACAAAGAGGGAATGTAGAAAAGCAGATTAGTTAAAGTAGAAATTTAAAAAAATTGGTGAAGTTATGGAGTGCCTGCGAAGCGAAGGATTTGGTGTAGAAGGTCTAACACAGGTTACATCATAGCAAGCTGGAGGAAGTCCACAAAGTTAGGCGAAGCAGGAAAATTAGGAGACATCTGAAGAAGAAATATGGATATGGGAGAGAGAGATGTAATATGGTGTAATATTTATAGAAAGGAGAAAGCAAAACTAACCAATACAAAAAGAGCAGCACCAAAAATATTCGAAGAGAAATACAGGCGAAGGAATCTGGATATGGAAAACTTTACAATATAGAAAAAGTAAGAAGACAAAGAGGAAAAGTAGAAAAGGAAATCAGTAATGGAGAAGTTAAAGAAATAGAAACTGAGGTTATGGAGTACCTGTAAAATGAAGGATTCAGTGTAGGAAATCTGATTCAGAAAGCACCACAACAGGGATAGAGCAATGGATATCCAAATTAAGAGGAAACCAGTGGAACAGGAAGCAGTTGGTCAGGTGTCATATGAAGATATTTTGGAGCCTTCCACAGGAAACCAGTATAAATGTTCACTTGAAGCTGGATGGCAAGAGAAGGAACAGGAAGCTGTGGAAACTCTGACGCAGTCAATGTTGAGGAGTGATATGCCAGTGAGTTTCCATATGACAGCAATGGATGGCACCGGATGCAGTTGAAGAGTGTACCACAGGAAGATGCTACAGAACTTTTTATAAAATGCCTGCAGGAAATAGAAAATAAAAAATGTGCTCTCAGTTTAAAAGAAAATGAGCTAAGAGAAGTGTCTTGACTTAATAGAGATAGACATATTAAGATCAATGAAAGAAATAGACTGCAGAAGGTCAATAAAACCCAAAAAGTCAGAAGTTTGATAAAAGAAATGAACACAGTAATTAGGACTGTCCATAGAGATCCATGCGATATAACAGAAGTAAACCGGATATATTACTGTGCAGCTAAATTGATAACTGATGGTCCTACTGGAAGAACACAAGGTAGTGAGGGAAAGGAAGGGGAAAAATCAAATATTATCATGGAAGTATTGAATAGAGAAAACTATAAAGCAGTTAAGACAAGAAGTGTCACTGTTGGAATATAGAAGAGGAAACAAATCAACAAAAATACTAAGAAAGATAGACGTAATAATACAATCCACAGTATTAGAACAGACAAGGATCTATCATTGAAGATGCACAGTTAAATATAAAGGAAAAGTACAAAGTAAGGAATCTATTGATGACCCAAAAAAGTTCTGTAGAGAGTTTGGAAACAAGGTAAAAGGAATGGAAAGACCACCTAAAAAAAAGAATAAGTAGATATTTGGAGAAGTATTTATGAAGATGCTGTGGAACATAACAAAGATGCTAAATGGACAGAAAAAATAAAAGAATAAGAGGTTTAAAGGTACATGATATGAAATGGGATGATGTAACAGAGCCAGAGAGATTGAAACAAAGTTAAGAAAAGCCTCCAATTGGAAAACCCCAGGCCCAGATGCAGTACCTAACTTCTGGTTAAACATATATTAATATCTTTGCATGAAAATTTAGCTATGAGTAAGAACTATTTACATGTGCACCCTGAACAGACGCCAACCTGGCTAACAACAGGAAAAGCAATGCTACGAACCTGAAAGCTAACTTAAAAACTATAGACCAATAACTTGCCTTCCGACGAGGTATAAACTATACACTGGAAATGATGCGGACAGAGTTTATAGTCATTTAGAAGAAAACCCAATTATGGCAGTAGAACCAAAGGGCAATAAAAGAAAGTCATATGGGACAAAGGATCATTTGTTAGTCATAGTGGAGAACTGCAAAAATGGGAAGAATCCGAGTATGGCATGGATTGACTATATAAAAAAACATTTGATAGTATCCCAGATTCATGGATAAGAGTGCTTACAATTGTGTAAGATACATCCTACACTGATTGACTACATTACATTGACCATGAAACAGTGACCGACCACTTTGCAATTAAGCCATGATACAGGACAAATTATTATTCCAGGGATAAAAATTCAAAGGGGGATATTCTAGGGTGACTCTTTGTCATTGCTGTTATTCTACCTTGCCCTTAACCCATTAAGCGGTCTACTTAACAGCTTAGGCCATGGCTATAATTTGGCTCCTATACAACAACAAAGTGTAAAGCCTTCTCATTTTCTCTGTTGATGAATTAAAACTGTATAGCTCATCAGATGAGGAACTGAAAGCACAACTGCAAATTGTCAAAACGTTTTCAGATGATATAAGAATGTCATTTGGTTTTGATAAATGTGCAAAAGCAACCTTTAAAGCAGGAAAACTGCAACACCAAGAAAACATTGGTTTGGGACAAGAATGTGATGTAAAAGAAATTGAGCAAGAGGGAATGTATAAATATTTGGGAATTGATGAAGGATCAACAATTAAACATGAACAAATGTGAATAAAACTTAGTAAGGAAAATTTTAGAAGACTTAAATTAATCCTGAAAGTGGCATTGACATCTAGGAACAAAATCCAAGCTATAAACCGATTTGCTGTGTCTTACCTTACAGTTTTGGAGTGACTGACTGGCCCCAAAAGGTGTTGGATAGATTAGATAGGAAAACAAGAAGGATGCTTCATGCTCACCAAATGATTTACAAAAATCCGTACATACCAGGATTAAATATTCCCTGTTCCGAAGGAGGGATGGACCTCCTTGAAATTGGTTACATGTGTAGATCTGCAATCATGGGACTCCACACACATCTACTGACCTCACAAGACCCAAACGGACATAAAATATCAAGATCTGGAGGCAGAAACATGAAAAAAAATAAATCTGAGATGACTACTCTGCTTAATCTAGCAGAAGTGGAAAATAAGCAAAGAATCTATGAGCATGTTTACTGTAATAAGAGCATTACTACCAATGCACTAGCTAGACATGTATTAGAACACCCCTCACACCAGTTTAAGTTCACTGTGTTGCAGCAAGTTGAGCGAGACATGAGAGGGGGACCGTGGGAATTGAGACTAGAAGAATGCAAACTAATTTGGTTAGTTCATACATCAGCATATGTATTGCCAGGGCTCAATGATTCTTTATCTATTAAATGCCTGCTGAAATTAAAGGCACAAGTTAGATAAGGTCTGATCTAATGCATTTGTTTATATACGTATATATTTATTTATAAGATGTACCTTTTGCTTTACTAACTGACACCTTTGATTATTAAATGGGATTTGTGATTTTTAACTAATATTTAGAGTTTAGGATGATATAGGTCTAAATCCTGTCTAACACTGGTACACATTCTCCTTTGTACATTGAGTACCCTAGGAATGTTAGTTGGGTAATATGGGATTTTATCATGATGTTCTAGTTTTTAAATGTGTTTCTTATATTTATTTATTTTATTTTTTGTATTTATGATACTGGTTTTATTAATGTATAGTATCACATTTTATGAGAAATAGCTAAATGTTTGTATCAATTTTAAGGCAATGGGTATGATTAGTTAATTAATTGTAATTAACAGATTTAATTTGTCAATTTAGCACTAACGAACAATATATAAGGCTAAGGTATGTTTTATTTCTTGGTCTGAAGATGTTGGATTATTGTAACCGACGAAGGCGCTTACCTGTACCATGAATAAATGTTTTGTTAACAAAGTCCACTTTTCGTGCTTTACCAGTTTCTTGTTTGAATTTAGTCTTCGTTCTTTAAGCACAGTAGGTAAACTCTTCTTGTAGAAATATTTTTGCATCTGTGTGTTTACTCATCTTCTTTTCATGCTGCCCAACAAACAGAAATGCTGGAACTGTCTGATCAAAGGATGATTTTGTCCCAGTCTGTATAGCTCAGAAATTGGGAGTAAAAAAAAAAACTTGCTTTAGGGGAGGAACTTTGGGGCTTATGGTCTTCAAGGTCCTATTCTCTAAGAATATAGACACTGTCAGCTTGAAATGTAGTGTTTATGCATCTGTTGCTTCAGAAATTCCTGTAGATAATCACACTTTAGCCTTTCTGGCATCCCCACCAGGCAAGGGTTTTCTTCTCTGATGATCTACTATTCCCTTGGATGCCTGAATGTCTAAACCAGTGTATAAGAAAGTTTGCACTACACAGGCTTCCATCTTTTGGTGGATAGCCAAGTTCTGAGCTTTAGTCTCTATGATGTCTTCAAGCTCCTTGGCTACCAGAACAGTAAAGATGTTCTTTGTGTTTCACTGTTGCAGTCTTCACATTTGGGTTATCCCTGCCAGGGTAGCCCTCGGCCGGCCCAAATACCAGAGGCTTAGTATTTCTGTGTCGGTTACTGTTGCTCCAGGACTGACATCAGGTCATCAGTAGTATAAAGTAAGGCAGCCAACGCCATTACATCAGTTTTTCTTGCCCTAATCTGTCAGGTGTGTGATGACTGCAACAGTGAATACACTTGAATATCTACATTTATGGTAAGTGTACATAACTGTACTTTATCAAGCTTGAGCATTAATTCTTGAATTTGCTGTGTTCCAGGCAGGCAGCTCAGCATTTTCCTTTCAGGAATGTGAGCGACTGAACTAGTACATCTGATGTTGTCGATCTGCAGTCATTCTTGACTAATGGGACACTGTTCCCACCCTTCGGAACCGGCTCAGCCATTATACAGCTAGCGTCAACCAAAAACTCTCGAGCTAAGAATTTACCCATAATGTCCCTCTCTCCATTACCTCAGATCTCATTTGCCACTCTGATAACAAGACTCGTCAGCCTATCCTCTCCAGCTAAGTGCTTTAATTTGTTCTATTTTTCTATATATACTTTCTCCATTTTTATAGAGCACTTTATTTGCTCTTTTGTCATATTATCTAGTGTGATGTGTTTAAGTCTAGTCATCGAAAAATGTAGACACAAAACCAAGAATCCCCAAAATCCAAGGCCACAGGACCCGAATCTGCAAGGAATGTACTTTCAAACCAGATAGGTTAAAAACAACACCTTTATTGGTACATAGTCCAATGTGATTTGGACTACGTACCAATAAAGGTGTTGTTTTTAACCTATCTGGTTTGAAAGTACATTCCTTGGAGATTGGGGTCCTGTGGCCTTGGATTTTGGTGATTTTAAGTCTAGTCATCTCAACCCTTGTTACCTTTTGGTAGTCTTATTACCTTCGTTGGTAATATTTCTTCCTCCTCTCCCTTTACCTCTTGGTAATTTCTTCATACTATGGTAATGTCTTTCTATTTACCTTTTGTAGGTATTACTCCCTAGCATTGTTGGTAGGTTTTTCTTCTTTCCTGCCCTCACTTGTGAGTATGTGATTTCTTTAAAATGGTGGAGAAGCAAAAAGGCACTTCTGGGTTTAAGCAGTGCCAGGATTGGAGGAGAAAGATACCTAACTCGGATGGGCATCTTTCCTGTGTCTATTCCTTGGGTGCATCCCATCTAGACACAAACTGTAAGATCTGTCAAGGCTTTAGTTATAGAAGCTTGGCAGAGCGACAAAATAAGCTTATTTGGAAAGGGTTGTTAAAATCCTCCTTTGAAGAAGCCCTTTCTATGCCAGAGTCTTCCAAAACTGAACCAAAAACAAGAAGTCATTTAGTGCCGAGCTCACCATCGGCTCTGGACTCCAAGAGACATAAGTCTCCGGTTCTGTCAATCTCCTCTTCAGAACCAAAGGTACCAAAACTTGTGAATCTGCCTTTGGCACTGACAGTTACAACCCCCTTGGTACCAGTGGTACCTGCATCGGTCTTGACTACTTCAGCACCGACAGTCTTGTCACCAACCTTGACAATATCAGCACTGACAAGTCTGCCGGCGACCCCCACTATGACCTCCCACTCTGTTCCAACTTCTCCATCTGCTCCGCAGCAAATGGTGCCGAAGATTGAAGCATTACCTCCCAGGACAAGATGCTCCCCCTCCATAGACCCCTTTCTGGGTCAACTTCCCAGGCCATTTGTCAATAGGCCTGAGTCTCCCTTGGGGATGTCTGTCCATTCAACCAGAAGTCTTTCCGAGATAGAGGTGGTGAGATTAGTGGATCAGCTTTTGGCAGACAGGGGTCTTCCTGCACCAGTTCAGACCTCCCTCCTTCTTTGAACAGAGTTTTATTCTCCCAGGACACCCATTTATATTCCTCCTCCGACCTCCCTTTTGGGTTCAGAGACCAGCACTTTGATTACCCTGGCTCCAGCTGCCACTGTACTAGGATCAGCTCCTAATGTCTTTGGATCCTTCGGAATCGACAGACTCATGGGGCTGTAGTTCGGATGTCGGTTCAGAGGGCTTTGGTTCCGTACCAGTTGTTTGTTTGGGGCCGTCCTTGGCTCTCGGAACCCTTGCAGTTTCGGACTCTTTCCCGGCTCTAGTTCTGGAGGGCGGTCCTCCAAAGCAGGGTGTGACCCTGGTTCCGAAGCGGTCTTTCTCTGATGTTCATCGTGCATACAGCTGCAGTAATCACAGATGGGTTTTCTGCCGTCAGGCGGTCCCTCGGTCGGCCGAATTCCAAAGTCTTGGTCCAGCGTCAGTTGTCGTCGCTTTCTCTTCTGACGTCAGTGAGGCCAGAGTATATAAGACACAGCCGACGCCATGTTCTTAAGTCTTTTTTGCCGTGCGGTGTCCGAAGCAGAAGCAGTTCGCAAGTGCCGGTCGGCCAGCTCCTGAATTACGAAAATTTTGGAAACCGAAGTCTTCATTAAAGCTAAGTACCCCGTTGGGGAAACTTTTCTTGCCTCAGACCGATGTCAGAAAAAGTTAATAATTGTATTTCTTGTGGGAAGCAAATACCGCATAAGGATTTCCATTCCCTCTGCATACCTTGTTTAGGCCCAGACCACGGCGACTCGGCTGTCGCTGCGCTGCCTTCAATAAACGCACTATTAAGCGTCGGGCGGAGTTCGCCCAACACTATTTTGGTAAAGCTTTTGATTATAAAATGTCGGACACTCCGACTACCGTTTTGTCCAAAAAACGCAAGGAAAAGGACCGACACCACGCCAAAACAGGCTACATGTGGTCCGGTTCTCAGCGAGACGCCTTTGCAGTCCCTGACTACCGACGACACTCCTTTGGCGGTGTCCTCTGTACCCGAGACCGCTGGGTCCTCGGCCCTTTCCCAGACTACAACCACCGAAGCCTTTGCTAATGTTGAGCCTACTAATGTGGACAGGTCCACCTCCACCCACGGTGTCTTTAGACCCTCATCTTCTTTTTCTATTAAGGCCTTTACTAAATCCAAAGCAGCCAGGCACCCCAAGAGGCCTGTTGCACAGGGCCCATCTCCAGGTCCCATGCCTAAAAAACAGATGCTTAAAATGGCTGAGGATTTAATTACTCTTATCAGAGGTTCTCAACCCCCTCCAGACAAGAGACCCAGAGTGGAGGAAGATTCTCCCTCTTCTGATCAGGGATCCATTTTATCAGAACATTCTGATGCAGAGGAACACTCTTACTCCCCTTTTGAGGATTCGGATGCAGAACAGTCCATCCCTTCTGTATCTCCTCCTGAGGATTTTTCCTTTGGGGAAACCTTGCACACCTTGAGGGAACACTTCCATTGGGAAGGCCAAGACTTTTCAGATTCTAAGAAAAGGCTTAGGGAATTTCTTTTGTTACCTCAACGCAGACCTCTGGCGATACCCCCTGTTTTGGACATACTTGATGATGTTTATTCGGAGGCTTGCCTTAACCCGGATTCTCTGCCTCCTGCGCCAGTCAAACCTGATGGGTATTACAGAGTACCCAACTCTCACCAATTTCTCTTCAAAAGCCATAATGCTGACCCTGAAACCATTTCACAAGGCCCCAAGGGATTGAAGGCCTCCACTGCCAAGAATCCACTTCCTGCAGAAAGGGAGTAAAGATCTTTAGAAAGGTGGGGTAAAAAGGTATATACCTCGGCCACCCTAGCCATGAGGGCCTTAAATTGTCAGTTTCATATGCTTAAATATCAACAGTTCCTGTTATCACAATTAAGGAATAAAATGTCTCAACCTGAACAACCAGATTTAAAGGAGTTACAGGATATGATGTATAGTGCAGAGCAAGTGGGTAAACACACTTTACAATGTGGTTATGATGCCCTAGAGGCTTCAAGTAGAGCGGCTGCTACAGGATCAGTCATTCGCAGACATGTTTGGCTTAGAGAACAAAACTTGCCTGATCATGTCAAAGCTAAACTTCTAGATGCTCCTTTACAAAAGGATGTGCTGTTTGGTACTAATGCTGAGGAGATACTACGGAAAATGGAAGAAAAAGCCAAATCTATGCAAACTGTCAAAGCCTTTTACAGGTCCAACCACCACGTTTTAGCAGAAATTGGCCTTCAAAAAACTGGTCCTTTCCAGCCACTGACAAGCCCCAAAGAGGTAGATACAGATGCACAAGGGGCAGAGGGCAATCACAAGGATCATATAGAGGACGACAATGGTAAACTCCAGCACCAAGAGGTGGCGAGGACAGTGCACAACAATACAGGAAGCAAACCCAATCACTCCCGCATTTCCATGCCAAGCACGTCTCAGCTGGCAGCACCTCTGGGAGGAAAGCTAGCATTATTTGCAGCCAATTGGCATATTGTCACAACAGACAAATGGATCCTGGACATTATAAACAGAGGCTACAAATTTCATTTTCACACTCTTCCAAAATGAGAGGCATGCCAAACCTGCCACAGAATCAAAGGGCAGAGGCACAACTACAAATTTCAAAGCTCATAAGCATGAGAGCTATTCAAGAGGTACCTACTCACGAACAAGGTCAAGGTTTTTATTCAAGACTTTTTCTGGTACCAAGGAAAGGAACCGACTGGAGACCCATTTTGGACTTATCCATCCTAAACACATTTCTACTCGTACCAAAATTCAAGATGCTCACATTACAGCAACTTCTTCCCATGCTGGGCAAGGAGTTTTGGCTGGTAACATTGGACCTCAAGAAGGCATACCTGCATGTCCCAATCAGCCAAAGCTGCAGAAGATACCTCAGATTTCTTGCAGGTTCAATCCACTATCAATTCTCTGCATTGCCCTTTGGCTTATCTACTGCACCCAGAGTATTCACAAAGTGCCTGGCATCAGTGATTGCCTACTGCAGACTTCAAGGGATACAAATTTACCCTTATTTGGACGACTGCCTGATCCAAGCGGACAGCAAACACATACTTCTGGAACATCTGGCATATGTGACACGGTTATTGCATTCTCTGGGATACACAATTAACAAAGAGAAATCAAGGCTAACACCATCTCAGAAAATAACTTTCCTGGGTGCCAACTTGGACACAAACACCCAGATGGCCTATCTTATGCCAGAAAAACAGGGGCAACTATCTCATTACTTCAAAATACTAGCAAAAAGTACCAGGCTTACTGCAAGGAAAATCCTGCAGGCTCTGGGATTCATGGCATCTTGCATTCTTTTAATCCCATGTGCAAAGCTGCATATGAGGAAACTTCAATGGTACCTAAAAAACCTATGGTCTCAACACAGTCACAGTCTGGAAACAATAATACCAATAATCCCATGTTTGCAAAAGGAATTTCTATGGTGGGCCCAAGCATGTCAAGCAAACGCAGGCCTCCCATTCTGCAAGCCTCAAGCAAAGCAAGTTATCACAACAGACGCCTCAGATTACGCCTGGGGGGGCGCACATGACGGACAGGTGCATCCAGGGCAAATGGTCCCAAAAAGAAAAGCACCTTCACATCAATCAAAAAGAAATGCTAGCAGTAATAAATGCAATTACAGCTTTCAAGGACTTCCTGCATCCAGGACAATTACTGATAAGAACAGACAACACCACAGTAATGTTGTACATAAATAAACAAGGAGGAACACATTCATACCCCTTGTGCAGACTAGCCATGACTCTTTGGAACTTGGCTCTTGAATGGCAAATCGAACTTCAAGCCCAGTACCTGCCAGGATTGGAAAACACGCTGGCAGACAAATTAAGCAGAAATATGACAGATCCACACGAATGGAAGTTACATCCTCAGGTGTTTACAGAAATAACCCAAGTGTGGGGGAGGCCACACACAGATCTTTTTGCCTCCCACAGGAATCATCAATTGGAAACGTTTTGTTCAAGGACCTTTCATCCAAAGGCCTGGAGAGTGGACGCCCTTTCATTCATTTGGACAGCATGGACAGTTTATGCATTCCCACCTCTGCCTCTTCTGCCCAAGGTACTTTTGAAAGCAAGAGCAGACAGACCGAAGATGATACTGATTGCTCCAGATTGGCCACGGCAACACTGGTACCCACTGCTGAGGAGCCTAACACATACTCCTCCCTGGTCCCTGCCTCTAATGCCTCTTCTGCTGACTCAGCACAGCTACAAAACTCCACAGCCAGCTGAAAACACTCAATCTCGCTGCATGGAAAATTCCTTAACACCACAACAGACCCTACTCTCCAAGGAGGTGCAGGATGTCATTTTGGAGGCCAGAAGGCCATCTACTAGAAAAGCTTACTCCATAAAATGGAAGCGGTTTTGTTCTTGGAATGAGAAAAAAGGCCAGGACCCTAGAAAACTGAACTTGCCTCGGGTATTACAGTATCTAGCTGAGCTGCTGAACAGTGGACTTTCATTTTCTTCCATAAAAATCCATGCCTCAGCCATTTCTGCAGAATACAACACGGATCCTCCTTTATTTTCTCACCCACTCTTACGACAATTCCTCAGAGGGGCTAAGAATATTAGACCACCAAGGAAACAACCAATACCAGCCTGGGATGTTAATTACATACTAGAAAAATTAACATTGCCTCCTTTTGAACCAGCTGCCTCAACAGATTTGCAATATTTGTCCTGGAAAACTGCCTTCCTTCTGGCTATCACTTCAGCTCGTAGAGTTTCAGAGCTACAGGCCCTCATGGCAGTGCAGCCCTTTCTCATTTTCCATCAGGACAGGGTTTCCCTTTGTACCAACCCATCATTTATGCCTAAAGTGGTATCCAGGGTAGCTTTAAATCAAGCCATACACCTTCCTACCTTTACCCCAATCCTCAAAACAAAGGGGAAAGGCTGCTACATTCTTTAGACATCCATAGGCAGCTACGTTACTACTTGGACAGAACAAAGTCCTTCAGGAAATCAGAACAACTCTTTGTGTCCTATGCTGTAGGGGCTCAAGGGAAGCCAGTTTCCAAGCAGACTATTTCAAAGTGGATAGGCCACTGCATACGGTTTTGTTATTCCTATCATGGGAAATCTGTTCCTACAGGTATCCGATCACACTCCACCAGGGCCACAGCTACCTCTACAGCCTTCCTCAGAGGAGTTCCTACCAAAGATATTCTGGAGGCAGCCACTTGGAGTTCTGTACATACCTTCACAAAACACTACCACCTGCCTTTATATTCCAGAACCAGAGCAGGCTTTGCCACTGCTGTTTTACAGGGCATTCTGGCTCAACCCAGTTCCTCCTAGTACTTACCACCCTGTGCGTAGCTTTGGGACTCTACCCATCTGTGATTACCGCAGCTGTATGCACGATGAACATAGTACAGTTTTGTACCTACCATAAATGTAGATGTTCGAGTGCTAATACAGCTGCAGTACAGGTTTCCCTCCCTCCTTCCCCACTTGGTAAAGGCATGGGGCCTAACAACCTCTTCATACAACCTGACTGGGTTATCCTTCTATGGTTTATTTGCTTGCAACCACTGATTTTGGATTATATTGCATTGCATGTATACACATATAAGCATAATTTATCTTTTGCCTTCCTTCTGGGGGCACCTGACATCTGGGGCAAGAAAGACTGAAGAACATGGTGTCGGCTGTGTCTTGTATACTCTGGCCTCACTGATGTCAGAAGAGAAAGCGACGACAACCGACGCCGGACCAAGACTTTGGAATTCGGCCGACCGAGGGACCGCCTGACGGCAGAAAACCCATCTGTGATTACTGCAGCTGTATTAGCACTCGAACATCTACATTTATGGTAGGTACAAAACTGTACTTTCCGAGCTCCCATTACTCTTCAGGTGGACCTGCCTTCCAGATCATGGAGAGAGCTTTAGCCTTGGCGGGCTCTCAGCTGGTCCCCTCTTTGGAGTGTCGCATATTTGTACCTTTCTGGACCGCAGCCGTCACCATCTCTCATGTTGGGACAGTGGGCACTGAAATGGCAAGATTTCCCTATTCAGAGCCCCTCTTCTTAGGAGTCTTCCTTAGAGATCCCCACTGAGGATCTTCCCTGTAAGAAAAATTGCAAGAGGAAGCATCTAGATTCTCCAGAAGAATCTGTCATGGAAGACACAGACTACGACGAAGGAGAGAGTTCCCTTTGTTCATCTCCTGAAGACGTCTCATTTGGAGACGTCATGGAAATTCTAAAACAGTGGGGTGATTAGAAGTCCACAAACCCATCCGTAGAGGAATTTGTGTTCTTGCAAGCTTTCAGTGCCCGCCAGTCTACTTCCTGGGTGACCCCACTTGCTGATGACCTTATTAAGCTTATTTCGCAGTGAGGGTGGAAGGCTCCTGATTCCATAGAGCCAGTTCCTCGGAGGCTGCACAAAATTTTATCAGCCCCAGAAGACCAACTACACTGGGGAATGGGTTTAGCAGTAGATGCCATGGTGGTGGTGGCAGCGGCCACCAAAAATGAACTTGCTGAGGAGAATTCCACTGTCCATCCTCCTAACAGAAAGTCTCTGACAATGGACAGGTTTGAGAAACAGGTCTTTGCGTTATTGACCTTCACTGTTAGGTCCTTGAATTTCATGGCACACTTTACTAGACTCAAAGGGATCTGATTAACACATTCACTCCGGAGCAGCTCAGAAAAAACTGCCTGCTTAATACCACCATAGGAACAACAGTGCAGCCTGAGCTGATTTTTCAGAAAATCCATTTGTAATACCATACAGAAAACAAATGATGTGAAGTTGTTCAATCTCGCCATTCATTCTTACAAATAGGTTCAGAGCCGATCCCTTGGCTCCAAGTTGGCCGCTTTCACAATCTCGAGGTTTTTGAGTAGCTGGAGGCCAAGTCCCTATCACATGATGCTCTCTGCCTCATCTCAGATCTAGTTTGCCGCTGCAACAGATCAGAGGTCGAGAGTGGAGCTCGGGCCAGTATTTTTCATCTTTTATAGAATTTGTCTATATATTTCTAGAGTATTTGTTTAGTAGTGTGTATTTTGCCACAAGTGATCAAAGACTAGTACTAGTCCTTTTTATCCCTTTTTGAGGTAAATCTTCGTTTATAGAGCGGCTGCTCTTAGGCCTTTCATTGCCATGTTTTAGTTGGTCCTTAATCCCGTTTACAGCATATGTAACTGTATCTTCTTAGTGCTCCAGTGGTTTTTTTTTTATAGCTGTTGGTATCTTTTTCTGTAGATATTAGAGTTCGGTGTTAGCCTAGCCAGGGTGCTTGTTTGTCTAGGCAGTTAACTGTTTGAGTCTTTAACTGTTTACCTTAGGGTTTGGTATTAGCTTAGCCAGTGTGTTTGTTTGCCTAGGCAGTTATATACATAGATATTTGGTTATTTCTTTGAATTATGGCTGATCATAAGGAAAAAGAGAGACAGAAGTCAGGGTTTAAGAAATGCCCTAAATGTGGACAAAAAATGTCAATTACTGATTCACATGTTTCCTGTGTTTATTGTCTGGATGCAGTCCATCTGCAGGAGGATTTCTCCCTCTGTCATTCATTCAGCAGCAGAGTCTTGTTAGAATATAGGAGAAAGTTAGTGGATAGGGGTTGCTGAAACCTGATTTTCAGGATGCTCTTGATCAGGCTGACCAGACTTCTAAATCTTCGAAAGCTTTTTTGGAGCCGAAGTCTTCTGCTCCAAAATTGGCTGAGAAGGTGCGGTCGCCGGTTCGACAGTCCTCGGAACGGAGCACCAAGCTTGTTTTTCAGAGCCGGTCCCCGGTATTGGAGCTGGTCTCCAAACGTTTGAAATTGCCAATTTTACAGTCGGTGGCTTCATCTATCCCTTTGACTCGTTCTTTGAGAAGCCTCTCCAGTGTGGACTAAGTGGTACAGAGACTCCTTCAGAATCTGGCATTAGCCAAATTGTTGTCCGCTCCAGCCCAACCAGTCTCTGAGCCGAAGACTTCCTTACCTACTGTCTGCTCCTCCCCCGAGCTGAGCAGGGCCTTCGGAGCTGGAGGAGGTAGAACTGATGATTGTGGAACCCTTGGAGCCGAGGCCTGTTCCAGTGCCATCAGCTCCATCGACTCAGACTACTTTGATGCTGTTCGAGGAGTCTGGGAGCTGACCCACTCTGGTCAGCTCCGGGGGGGGGGGAGTTGAACCGATGCGTCGGTTTTGACCCTTCCGCTCGGAGCTTCGGCACAGATGAGCTCGGCTCTTTCCTCTGGGTCGGCGTCTACTGTTTCAGCACCGGGGAAGTTACCATCTTCTTCGGAACCGGCTGCTTCCTCGCATTGGAGCAGTGGAGCCTTCGATGCCATGAGGAGAGTTATGTCTTCTAAGACACTCATTTCATCAGGGCCTACTTCCTCATCCCCAAAAGTGCCGTTTTCTATTTCTGCATCACAGGTTTCTTTTAAAGTCTCGAGACCCAGAGCCTCAGGTAGCCCCTTTGGGTGACCCATGTTCTACTGAGACCTCACTTGAAGCTCCCGCTGATGAGGTTCCCAGGAAGAAGATTTGCAGGAGGAGGCATTTAGACTCCCTGCAGGAGTCTCTCACATCAGACACTGACTTAGAGAAGTCAGAAGGGTCCCCACGGTCCCCCTCAGAGGATATCTGTTTTGCTGATATCCTAGAGATCCTAAGACAGAGGGGTGGCTGGCAGTCCGTTAGCCCTACTGATGATGAGTTGGTGCTTCTGAAGGCCTTTGGGTCTCGACCCTCCACCTCCTGGGTGACTGCACCCTTCGATGAACTAATGGATTTAGTTGCTCGAAGGGCGTGGGAGTCTCCTGATACTGTGGAACCTGTCCCTTGGAGGCCCAACAAGTTGATTACATCACCACAGGACAAAATGTTTTGTACCAAAGAAGTGCCGGTTGATGCCATGGTGGTGGCGACTGCCACTAAGAAAGAGATATCAGAAACCTTTCTACTCTCCATCCTCCTAATAGAGATTCCAGGATTATCGACAGGCATGGGAAATGCATTTTTAATTCAGTGACTTTTGCTATGCGATCGCTCAACTATTTGACACATTTTACCAGACTTCAGAGAGATCTCCTTAAAGATCTTGGAGATGCTCTACAGAGTATTACAGCTGTGGGCGTTCCTGATAAGGTGACATCCTAGCTCAATACCCTTAATTCTATAGTTAACTCGTCCATGCACCTCATTTCTTATGCAGCTGATGGCACGAGTCAGACAGCGGGTTCAGGAATAGCTCTTAGGAGACATTCCTGGATGCGTTTATGCTCCTTTGCAGAAGCCTTCAAGTCTTCCTTTGTTAATACCCCATTTGATGGCTTGCCCCTTTTTGGGCCTAAAGTCAAGGAGACCCTCAATATCAATAGGTGTGAACAAGATGGAAAGACTCTATCTGTCATAGGACTCCGTTTTTCCACCCCTACTAGAGCTTACCCCAAAGGGCAAAAGGGAGGAAAAATGCGGTTCCGCAAGTCCCAAGTAGCCTTTCAAAACACACATAGTGAACCCCCGTCCAGGAGCAGAGGAGGGGGCAATAATGGAAGACTACCACCCAGGCAGCAGAGGGGGAATGCAAAACCAGGGCGACAGGGATCAGTTCTTTGGCAAGCCCTACCATAGCTCCTGAAAGGAGGCCCAACTGTCCTACTCTGTATTTGTATCCAGATGCCTGGCTAAAAATTACAAAAGATTATTGGGTACAAAGCATTATTACCAGAGGCTATGTCATTCCTTTCACAGAACCTCCCTCCGTATGAAAGAAAATCCCAGATGTTCCACCCAGTCTCCGGGATCAAGCAACCATAGAGATTCAGAGGTTGCTAGAAAAAGAGTCATCCAGCCAGTCCCAGCAGACCAGATAGGATCTGTAGCCTACTCCAGATTCTTTTTAGTTCCAAAGAAAACGGGACTGGAGGCCCATCTTGGACCTCAGCAAACTCAACACTTTTGTAAAGAAGTTATGGATGGTCACGCTTCAGTCGATTCATCCATTTCTAGGAACGGGTGATTGGATGTACTATATAGAGCTCAAGGATGCATACTATCATATCAAAATGGCCAGACCATCCAGAGATCACCTGAGTTTCCGGCTGGGAGCCAGTCATTATCAGTTCTGAGCACTGCGCTTTGGTCTCACAACAGCCCCCAGAGTGTTTACCAAATGCATGGCAGTGGTTACGGCTCATTTGAGGCATCTAGGATTCTGAGTGTTTCCATACCTGGACGACTGGCTCCTCACCGCCATCTCCAGGCATCAACTAGTTCAGTCCAGGGATCACACTCTAAAATTGTGTTCTCAGTTAGGAATTACTTTAAATTTCAACAAGTCTGCATTGTCACCATCGCAGCATATTTCCTTTATCGGAGCAGATAGACACCACCACCACCACCATGGTAAAACTGCCACTGGAAAGAATAGTCACACTTCGGCAACAGGCATCAGACATTCTGACACACAAAAAAGTACCAGCCTCTCAAGTTTTGAAACTACTAGGTACTATGGCAGCAACTCTCATACAGTTCCTCTAGGGCGCATGCACATGAGAATACTTCAGTGGTTACTCTTCACCCAGTGATCTTACCAACAACTTCTGATGTCATTCATGATCATTACAGATTCATGCAAAAAGGATCTTCAATGGTGGTTGACCAGCCACCATGTAACAGTAGGTTGTCCAGTTGTTCTTTCCCCGCCATCAGCCACGGTGACCACAAACGCTTCTCTGATAGGGAGGGGGGGGGCTTTTTCAGGGAAGAACAGCCCAAGGCACTTGGTCAGAGACAGTCACAGTTGCACATCAATGTCCTGGAGATGAGCAGTACTTTTGGCATTGCAGTACTTCCAAGACTCTCTTCCTCTGGGAACGATTGCAATTCAGACTGACATCATGTCAGTAGTCTGGTATATCAACAAGCAAGGGAGAACCAAGTCTTATCCCCTGTGTCGAGAGAGGCCTTAAGAGTGTGGCAGTGGGCTGTATCCACCGGGCGCTTTCTGATACTGACATACCGGGGAAATCCAACATGATCGCAGATAAACTAAATGGAGCCATTCTGATGCCGCATGAGTGGTCCCTCAAAGACAACGTAGCAGAGATGATTTTCCGCAGATGGGGCCAGCCTTGCTGTGACCTGTTTGCATCCATCCCATGAATGCCAAATGCAGAAGCTACTTTGCCTTGAATCCCCACCAGGGGAAAACCCAGGGGATTCTCTCATACACGTTTGGCCCCTGGGACTCCTATATGCATTTCCACCCATTCCCATGATTCCAAAATTTCTGCAGAAAGCCAAAGCCTTGGGGAGGACTGTAATTCTGATAGCCCCGCATTGGCCTTGACAGATTTGGTTCCCCTTCCTTCGACTCTACCAACTAGTGGAACCATGGATTCTGGACCCAGTTCCAGATCTGCTGACACATTCATCAGGGGCTCTTCATCCTTCACTTCACTCCCTCAGATTGACAGCTTGGCTGCTCCAATTTCCAACATAGCCAGGTTTCACAATCTTTCCTCGGAGGTGCAGCATATCCTTGTATTCTCACATAAAGCTTCAACCAGAGAGTTATACACCAGCAAGTGGAAGCGGATTGCTTTCTGGGCTTCTCAAAATGATATTGACCCATACATCGCCCCAATTGCTAGCATATTAGAGTTCTTGACTAAGCTTTTTAATGAAGGTACTGTGGCAGCTACTATGTGTTCAGTTGGCTGCAATTTCAGATTTTCCCCTCAGTTCGGCAGGTTCTAATCTTATGTCTCGCACATTATGTAGAGCCTTCTTAAAAGGAACCATATATCTCAGACCACCAGTCGATATCCTTTCACTCCCTGGAACCTAAATGTTGTTCTGTCTAGGATTATTCTTCCTCCATTTGAGCCTGCATCTTCCTGCCAACTAAAATTCCTGTCTTGGAAAACCATTTTCTTGGTGGCCATTACATCAGCACGTAGGGTGTCCGAACTTCAGGCCTTATCTATTAAACCCCCATATTTGATTTTTCACCCTGACTGTGTCACTCCAGACTAACCCTTCCTTCCTTCCAAAGGTATGTTCGGAGGCTAATCTAAATCAAACTATTGAACTCCCAACTTTCTTCAGTAACCATTCCAACAAGTTGGAGTATATGTTGCATAAACTTGATGTTCACAGACAACTCAGATTTTATTTGAATAGAACAAAAGAATTTAGAAAATCAGAACAATTTTTTTGTCTCTCATTCTGATACCAAGAAAGGGCTATTGGTGTTAGTCAGTCTTTCCAAATGGTTGACTGATTGTGTAAAATTCATATATTCTTCTGTGAATCAACCATTAGAATATAACGTGAAGGCGCATTCCACAAGAGCGGTTTCTATTTCTTCAGCTTATATGGCTAGACTGCCGTTAGACACGATATGTGCAGCTGCCACTTGGTCAAAGCCACATACCTTCATTATGCATTACAGAGTAGATAAGACCTCCAGGGACAGGGCTTCCTCTGGTTCCACTGTCATCAGGAATATACTCCCCTGCGCCACCCAGGATAAATGGTGCTTGGAAGCTACCTATTTGTAAGAATGAACGGTGAGATTGAACAACTTCACATAACGAAGTTATGTACTTAGCATAACGTTCCATGTGAGTTTTTCATTTCAACTTCATTCTTATATTCCCTCCCGCCTACCCCCTCCAGGCTTCTGAAAGAACGAGCAAGAGATTTGCAGTCTGGTGGGTCTTTGTGTAGGATTTCATACTCCGGCTGGAGTAATGTTCATGTTTTTCTTATATTGTATATGTTGGGATCAGCAAACTAGATCTGAGGTGAGGCAGAGAGCATCATGGGATAGGGATTTGGCCTCGAGCTACTCAAAAACCTTGAGCTTGTGAAAGCATCCGACTCGGAACCGAGGGATCGGCTCCAAACCCATTTGTAAGAATGAAGGCGAGATGAGCAACTCACATGGAACGTTATGGTAAGTACATAACTTCTTTTTCATAACTCTTTAACTAAAAGAGCTACACTAAAAATGTAAATGTGAAAGTTGTTAAGCAGACACTGACCTTTCCAGCAGTGTAAATGCTGATAGTGCGTATCAAAGTCATTATTAAATATTTGGCAATGAATGCTGATATTGTGCATATTTTTTACCATTTGGAAAAGCAAAGCACAATATATTGGTCAATGTACCATGTAGACCCATACAATTTGTATTTACTTTGTTTGTATGAATGTCAGCTGTAAAATGATACCTTAACCATTACTGTATGATGCTCCTTGATGGAGATATTCACAGAAATATGATTAATGTAATATTTCTCATAATTGATAAATAAAGCATAATGTCTCATCACCTGTAACAGACTGAGGCTACATGTCAGTGTAGAAGTTGTGCGTCTCAATATCAGCTTCAAAATGATGCATCATTTGTGTGATCACCATGCCCTCTTGCAAAGATATGGGCATAATAATGAGAAGTATTGGAAATGTATAATTTTCATAATCCTTCAAGACTAAAACTGTGATATCTGTACATGTGTACAGTGCACAGACACATTTCTTTCACCATGTTGTAAGGAGTAACATTGTCTTCAAAATGAGGTATTACTTGGCACACTGACATGCTCCCTTACAAAGTTATTTACCAAAATATGAAAAAAAATAATTTCCATAACGTAAGTCCAAAAAAAAACTTTGATATCTGTACATGTGCATAACATACAGGCACAGTTCTTTTACCATGTTGGAACTATGAATACTGTCTCCAAAATGCGGTATTACTTACCACATTCAGATGCTCCCGTGCAAACTTATTTTCCAAAATATGAAAGAAAATCATAATTTCCATAACCATAAGTCCGAAACATACTTTAATATCTGTATATGTGTACAACATACAGGCACAGTTCTTTTACCATGTTGGAACTGTCAATACTATCTTCAAAATGAGATATTACTTAGCACATTCAGATACTTCCTTGCTAAATTATTTACCAAATTATGAAAAAAAATCATAATTTCAATAACCTAAGTCCTAAACAAACTATCTGTACATGTGTACAGCATTCAGACCCAGTTGTTTTACCATGTAGACAGATATCATTATAAATATACACATTCTTGGTGTAGCCAACATACTGCTGAATGGGTACATGTAAAGAGAAAAAGCAAGGTAAGGACCACCAATTCACTAATGACGGGCATGGGACTTCAGTGGCATGCAAGGCCATCTGATCTGTCCGATACCTGTGCTGGCTACCCGCTCAGAGAGCTGATACCACTACAGTCTCACGACCCCCTTCAGTGTCAGCAGTCTGCCTTACCTATGCCTTTTCTCTTTACATGTGTCCATTCAGCAGTGGACCTAAGGGATCAAGTTCTGTATTACTAAGCCCTTCCTGTCATCTAAACTCTACACATGCCGGATAAAAGAAGAATAAAAAAAGTAGTATTGCAGGATGGCTACTGACATATTCCATTGTACGTGGTAACACTCTCTTGAAACAGTTGTTTTCTCAGCATCTTCACCAGCTGCTTACCACAGTTATTTGCCAAACTCAGAAAATTATCATATTTTACACAACACAATTCATAATAGAGTTTTACTTACCATACTGGTCCTACTTAGTCATAGGTGTTTTCCATTCTTCTCACAAGCTGCATTACCAATCCTGCATAGCTCTCCTCATGCCATTGTGGAGGGTAGTCGAGAACAATGCAATGCCCTCCTCAGTTAGGTGAACACCATCCCTTCTGAACAGGTGAACATCTTCTGCGGTGATGCTGTCATGGCAGATTGTAGATCCACCGACCCTGTGCATCATGCCATGTATGAATCCATTCTGTAAACGTCTTGCCTTGTGTGCTGCCCATTGTCTGTTTGCCGTTTTCCATATCTGGCGAGGAATTATATCAGAACACACATAATGGTAAAGTGCACATTGCAAAAATGACAGAAAGAAACTGGTGGGGGGGGGGGGCTTGAAATGACTGCATGTAGGCAAAACCCAAAACTTTCTTGTGCATTCATCAATGTGATAAAGACCTCTACTTGTGTAAATAACAGTGACAGCTGCTGGGAATTTAACCTGAAAAGTGCTAATGACTCAGTGCTATATTGTAACTACACTTAGTGTTAATGTGGTAATGAGCTGCATTTCATTACCTCAAAGCTATGCATGCTCAGACAAAGTTGATAACTGCTGCACATAACCTGTTGAGTAGGCATTCATTATATTACCTTCTGCAGCTGTTATCTAACAGAGTCATTATCTGTTAGAAGACCATAGGCATTCAGAAAAAATAGTACAACACTTACTCAGTAAAAATAGTATAACACTTATAAATGAGCCCCTCCTCCCACCTATGTGCTAGCAAGGTACAAAACAATGAGGAATGACTCCTATTAAAATTCTTTGTCTACATCACAAAACACTGTGGTCAAGTAAATGAAAAGATTCTCATGTGCCTTTCACTTCCAAAAGCAATACTGAAATGGCAATGTGAAATGTTAGTAGCAACAAGGAGTATACACTCTGTGGTGGCTATGGTGAACTCCAACTGCTTGAACATTAAAAGCAAAAAAAATGTTCCAAGCAGTCGTATACATATAGAAAAATCAAGATAGAAGTAAAAATGGCTCATCCTGAGATGTCACTGCTAAAATATTTTCTAAGATTCCTTTACCAGTTGCATACAGTTATTATTTTGTATCTGAAACACCAACATATAAAATGAAATGGTATAAGCAGGTCAAATTATAGAATAATAAGCTTTTATTTTGGAGAAAGTGATTCTAGTTCTGTGCACTTCTTCTGGGTATGTGAAGGACAGGGTGGAAAGGAGGAATGTAACTGGAGAGGAAGGAAGAAGAAATGATTGTATGATTTCCACTTATTTGCATTGCATGGAGGCCACTACAATCCAACATTTGTTCTAAGCAGAAATACAATCATTTCTTCTTTCTTCCTCTCTCCAGTTGTGGTCTTCATGCAAATCAGTAAGACTTGCTCATTATATAATGACAGACATTTGACTTTTAGACTTCATATCCTTCAGAAAATGCATGCTACTGAAAATCCTGTTGCTGCCACATCTATATGAATGCGACTCTGTACCTGCACCAACCCTGGACTGGTACTAATATAGCTGTCTGAATGCACTCTGTACCTGCACTGCCCCTGGTTAAACTGTTACTAATATAGCTATATGAATGCGACTGTGTACCTGCACCACCCCTTGTTAATGTGATAATGAGGTGCATTAGAAGTCGTAAAACACTTAGATTTTACTGAGCCCTTCCTCCTCCCACCCAAATTCCACACATGACTGACAAAGCCAGGAAAAAAGCCCAAAATATAGGTCAGATGCATGCTGGTAATAGTAAGTAATAACCTTTACCTCACTCAGGCAGCTACTGAGTATAAACAGCAATACAATAATACAAACAGAAGTGTCAAACTTATCTGGTTCATCCGTGTAAGAATTAGTCCAAAAAGGCATTATTAAAGTTCTCACCTAACCATCCCTCTGGTTACAGTAGTATGTCCAGGTATGCACAAGAACCAAAATGAAACATTCCCTGTAATGACCCCAAGTATACATTTGCCACGTGACCCCTTCAGTACATATCTCTCGATCTCTTACACCAAGAAATCTGGACAAAAAGATAAATAACAGTGGGACAGAGGAACAAAAATATGGACAATGTTTGAAGATTGCTCTTGCGTATAAAATTTATTAGAATAACAGGTTTTGCATTACTATGACTTTTCTGAAGGATATTGAAGTTCAAATGTATGCCATTATTTTCTAACGTAGTTAATTTGCCAGAAAACCACTATTTTACGACAGACTAACCAAAAACATGTGGAGTAAATCAAGACAATGTATGCACATGCACCTTACTGACTCCACCATTAATCATTCCCACCAGTTACCCCTTCAGCAGTCTAAGTATACACAAGCAATGAAACGCAACATTTCCATCGGCAACCCCCTTCAGCAGCCCTTCCAAGTATGCCCATAAACCAAAATGACACATTGCCCCTAATGGACACCTTCAGCAACATATCCGAGTATAAGTAACCACTGAAATGAAACATTTGCTGCAAAGCCAAACGTGATGCTGAAATTGATATAGGATACCCTTCAAATGCTTGACCTGACCCAGTCTGAGTTTGGAGATGGTGCCTGTTGAACCTGGTGGACTGTTCTCAAGAAGGTCACAAGAGCCCTGGACAAAGGCAAATCTGTGCATACGGCCTACCTGGCCTTTGCAAAGGCCTTTGACACAATCCCCCACTCAGGCATCATTGAAAAACTCACCCAGTTGGGGATCAACACACATATTGTCAGGTGGGCAAACTGGCTTACCGACAGAGCATACACATTCAAAATGGGATTCCACCTACAGCAGGAGACCCATTACAAGTGGTGTGCCACAGGGGTCAGTGGTAGGGCCCCTATTGTTTGGACTGTACTTTTAAGAAGTATAGGCAAAAACAAAAGGTCTGTGACTGACAAAGTTTGCCGATGTATGCAAATTGTATGCAGTAACTGAGTCACCAAATAATGTCAATATTCTACAAGAAGGACTTCTGCTAACCAATGATTGGTGCCAAAGTGGACTTGAACTCAATGCAAAGAAATGCATTATCATCCCCTTCGGCACGGGTGAAGTCCTTCTAGGGTAGTGTTAACGACACCCTAAGCATTAAATCAGTGGTGACCGATCTGGGCAGACCCCCAATAAAAAAAACACCCTCCTAGCCAAGATTGCAGTGAAGGCACAAGCAAACACAATGTCTACATGTGTGACCGCTCTTCTGGACAGTGGGTATGGGAATTACACACCATTGGTGAACAAATAAGGATCCATTAGGAGAAGCTCACTGGTCAGCAGATAAAGAGAAAAAAAACAATTGTGAAAATATGGATGCTCTGTTGAAATATATAGTTTGTCACTATTAGGCCTTAATCTGTATATTGCCTGAATGATAGGATGAAAGGCCCCATGTGCTCTTGAAAAAAAAAAAATCACTACCATTCACAGTCTTGCATAATTCACCATACAGTTCCCTATCATAGGAATTTGAACTACTCTTGGGCCATCTGGCCCTTCATTAAAACTTTTTACTATGCTCCAACCTCTCATATAAATAGTCACCTTGTCTTGAAAGTCGTCTAGCCTATTCATTGTCTCTCTAAATATACACTTTGGCAGTACTGGTAGAAAGTACACACAGTAAAGCTGTATGTTGCTAGGAAACCTCTCATCCCTACATAACTGCTCTCATCTAGGAATTTTTTATGACAGGTTAACATTACCACCCTCATCCAGCAACCTTGTGAAAATGAAGCAGAAACAGATGATGCAGGAAGTTACACTGATGGCGTTTGTACACATTGAGACAGGCAGAAATCTGAATTCGTTTTCACCATGCTTTGATCACTTATTAAACAGTGCAAAGAGCAAAACTATACTCAGTATATTTATTAGATGTTCATAGTGTTACCCTGCTGCAGTCATCACACTTGGGTTATCCTGTTGTCAGGCGGTCCCGCAGTCTGCCTGAATTCCAAAGTCTTGGTCCGGCGTCTGTTGCTGTCGCTTCTTCCCTGACGTCAGAGCGCCAGGGGTATACAAGAGGCATCCAACACCATTTTCTTCAGTCTTTCTTGCCGCGCGGTGCCCGAAGCAGAAGCAGTTCGCAAGTGCCGGTCGGCCGACACCTGACATTTTCGAATCGAGTTTCAGTCCGAAGTCTTCAGAGCGAAGTACCCCATTGGGGAACCTTTTCTTGCCTCAGTCCGATGTCAGAAAAAGTTAACAATTACATTTCTTGTGGGAAGCAAATATCTAATAAGGACTTTCATTCTTATTGTATTCCTTGCCTAGGCCCAGGCCACGACGTCACTGGTTGTCGGTTTTGTGCTAGGTTCAATAAGCGAACTATAAAGCAATGCTTTGATTTCACATGACACTACTTCGGTAGGAAATGTAATTACACTATGCCGTCGGAGCAACCGACTACCGGCGTGCATAAAAAACACAAAGATAAAGACAGGCAGCCTAGATTCAAGCCAAACTCCGAGGCCTCGGCTGGGCCGGTCGCCGGTTCTCCGGTTTTCAGTGAGGTGCCTACGCAGCCCCTGGCTACTGCAGAATTGGAACCCCAGACCACTTCAGATTCTCTAGCAGAGAGGTCTGGGCCGACGCAGCCATTTTCTTTAGGCCCTACCGACGATATTGCAGAAGGAGAAGCCTGTGCTGTAGAAACACCTTCGGTTTCAGAAGGTGTCTTCAGACAGACTACTCTCACCATAAAATCTTATGCTAAGCTTAAGACTCCTCTAAAACCAAAAAAGACTGCACTTCAGTCTCCAGTTCAAGGCCCCATGACTAAGAAACAGATGCTTAAAATGGCTGAAGATTTGATTTCTTTAATCAGGGGTTCCCACCCCCCCCCCTCCCGACAAAAGGCCAAGACAAGAGGAGGAATATGCCTCCTCTGGTCAAGTGTCTATTTCCTCAGGCTCCTCTGAGGAACAGGATTACTCTTTTCCCCCTTATGACGATTCTGATGCTGAAGATTCCATTCCCTCAGCTTCTCCCCCTGAAGTCTATTCCTTTGGGGAAACCTTACATACCATGAGGGAACATTTCCACTGGGAAGGTCAGGACTACTCCGACTCAAAGAAAAGGCTCCGAGAGTTTCTTTTACTCCCCCAGCACAGACCACTTGCTATCCCCCCAGTTTTAGACATTGTGGATGATGTTTACTTAGAATCTAGTCTAAATCCAGATTCTCTGCCTCCTGCTCCAGCCAAACCAGATAGATACTATAGAGTGCCTGACTCACACAAATTCCTTTACAAAAGCCCTGTTGCTGATCCAGAGACAATCTCCCAGGGTCCCAAAGGGGCTAAGGCTTCTATGGCTAAAAATCCTGTACCCTCTGAAAGGGACTCCAGAGCACTAGATAGGTGGGGGAAGAAGGTTTACACCTCAGCTACTCTAGCTATGAGAGCACTAAATTGTCAATTTTCACATGCTTAAATACCAGCAATTCCTAATGTCTCAAATAAAACAAAAGATGAGCATGCATCCTCAACAGTCTGAATTCAAGGAAATGTAGGATCTGTTGCATGCAGCTGAACAGGTGGGCAAACATACTTTACAATGTGGATTTGATTCCTTGGAAGCTTCCTCTAGAGCAGCTGTTACTGGGTTTGTTATACGTAGGCATGCTTGGTTAAAGGAACAAACTCTGCCTGATCATGTTAAAGCAAAGTTACTAGATGCACCCTTACAGCAGGATGTATTATTTGGGGTTAAAGCAGAAGAAGTTTTAAAGAAAATGGAGGATAAGTCAAAATCTATGCAGACAGTCAAAGATTTCTTACAGGTACAGCCCCCACGCTTCAGCAGAAATTGGCCAACAAAGAAATTGGTCCTTTCCAGCTTCTGACAGACCACAGAGGGGTAAATACAGGCTCTCAAGGGGCAGAGGACAAGCACAAATCACGTACAAACCTCGCCAATGGGGCACTGCAACACAGAAGGGAGGAGAAGACAGGTCCCAAACTACTAGAAGGCAAACACAATGACTTAAACCTCAAACTGCCAAGCAAAACTCTCTTGGCAGCTCCCTTGGGAGGAAAATTAGCACTTTTTGCAGACAACTGGCGCATCGTCACAAAGGACAAATGGGTCCTAGACATTATCTCACAAGGATACAGATTCCATTTCCACACCTTGCCAAGGATAAAAGGAATGCCAAACCTGCCACAAAATCAATGGGCAGAGGCACAAAAATAAATTACAGCTCTCATGGACATGAGAGCCATTCAACTGGTACCTACACAGGAGCAAGGCCAAGGATTTTACTCAAGGCTCTTTCTAGTCCCCAGAAAGGACAAGGCTTGGAGACCCATTGTGGACCTTTCAGTTCTAAACACCTTCTTGCAAGTACCCAAATTCAAGATGCTAACACTACAGCAGCTTCTTCCCATGTTGGGCAAGAAAGCTTGGCTAGTAACGTTGGACCTCAAGGAGGCATACCTGCATGTCCCTTTCAGACAAAATTGTAGAAGATACCTCCATTTCATTGCAGGTTCAACCCATTACCAATTATCTGCACTGCCCTTTGGCTTATCTACTGCACCCAGGGTCTTCAGAAAGTGCCTGGCACCATTAATTGCATACTGCAGACAGAGGAATTCAAATATACCCATACCTGTATGACTGCCTCATCCAAGCAGAAAGCAAGGGCATTCTCTTACAACATCTGGCTTTTGTAAAACACCTTCTAAGTTGCCTAGGGTACACAGTAAACGAAAAGAAATCAAAACTAGTGCCCTCACAAAATGACATTCCTGGGTGCCAGCTTGAATACAACAGCCCAGATGGCTTATCTGACGCCAGACAAACAACTACAACTAACTCAATACTTCAAAACAATGGCAACAAAGACCCAACTCCCTGCAAGAAAAATTCTGCAGGCCTTGGGCTTCATGGCATCTTGCATACTACTAATACCATTTGCAAAACTGCATATGAGGAAATTACAATGGTACCTAAAAAGCATATGGACTCAACACAGCCACAGCTTGGAAACAATGATAACTCTTATTCCCTGCCTTCAACAGGAGTTTCTATGGTGGTCACAGGCATGTCACCTCAACAAGGGTCAGCCTTTCACCTTACCCCCAGCCAGGCAAACTGTGACAACAGATGCATCGGACTATGCCTGGGGGGCACACATGGTAGGACGGTGCGTTCAAGGCATATGGACTGCAGATCAAAGGAATCTGCACATCAATCAAAAAGAAATGCAAGCTGTACAGAATGCCCTGACAGCCTTCAAGGACCTCTTACATCCAGGACAGCTTATAATAAGGACAGACAACACCACAGTAATGTGGTACATAAACAAACAAGGGGGTACACACTCCTACCCTCTATGCAGGCAAGCAATGACCTTGTGGAACACAGCACTGGCTTACCAAGTTCAATTACAAGCTCAATTCCTGCCAGGAAAAAAGAACACATTGGCAGACAACCTAAGCAGGAACATCATGGATCCCCACGAGTGGAAACTAGATCCACAAGTATTTGCAATGATAACTCAAAAATGGGGGCACCCAGACATAGTTTTGGGGGCTGGCAAACAGGTCTATCAGCTAACAAAATTTTGCACAAGGACATTTCACCATCAAGCTTGGAAAGTGGACACACTCTCATTCAGTTGGAAAATGCTGACAGTATATGCCTTCCCTCCATTGCCCCTTCTCACAAAGGTGCTGCTGAAAGTCAGGATGGAGAGACCCCGAATGATACTCATTGCCCCAGACTGGCCACGCCAGCACTGGTACCCACTATTAAGGAATATGGCCCAGGGCCCACCATGGATTTTACCACAAACTACTCATCTGCTCACACAGCAGGACAGTCAGATTCTACACAGCCAGCTCAAAACCTTAAATTTGGCTGCATGGCAAATCACCTAAGCAACCAGCCAGCTCCTCTTTCACAAGCTGCTATGGATGTTATTCTGGAGGCCAGGAGGCCCAGTACCAGGAAAGCCTACTCAGACAAATGGAAAAGGTTTTGCGCCTGGACCCAAGCTAAAGGCCAAAATACCCTTCAGCTGGACATACCTCAGATTCTACAATATTTAACTGAGATGTTACACAAGGGCTTTCTTTTTTATCTATTAAAATCCACGCCTCAGCTATTTCAGCTCACTACAACACGGATCCTCCCTTATTTTCACATCCACTTCTAAGGCAGTTTCTCAGAGGGGCCAAAAACATTAGGCCTCCCAGGAGAGCACCAACACCAACTTGCGACCTCAATTTTGTTCTGGAAAAACTTATGCTACCTCCTTTTGAGCCAGCTTTCTCAGCTAACTTAAAGTTTATATCATGGAAGACTGCCCTGCTGCTAGCAATTACTTCAGCCAGAAGAGTCTCAGAGCTTCAGGCACTAATGGCAGTAGAGCCATTCCTCATTTTTCATCAAGACAGAGTTTCTCTATGAACTAACCCCTCCTTTATGCCTAAGGTGGTATCCAGTGTGGCTCTAAATCAAACCATCCATTTACCTACCTTCTTTCCAAATCCACAGAACGAAGGAGAAAGATTCCTGCATTCCTTGGACATTCACAGGCAGCTACGTTACTACTTGGATAGAACTAAGGTTTTCAGAAAATCTGACCAGCTTTTTGTATCCTATGCTACAGCATCACAAGGAAAGGCCATCTCAAAACAGACCATTTCCAAATGGATAGGACATGGCATACGTTTTTGCTACACCCACCATGGAAAACCAGTTCCTGCTAGCATAAGGCCCCACTCTACCAGGGCAGCAGCTACATCTACAGCCTTCCTCAGGGGGGTGCCAACCAAGGATATTCTGGAAGCTGCAACTTGGAGTTCAGTACACACCTTCACCAAACACTATCACTTACCACTTTACTCTAAGACTAGAGCTGGCTTCGCCACTGCAGTTTTGCAGGGCCTTCTAGCCTCCTCTAACCCTGTTTGACTCCACCTCCCATTCTTAGCTTTGGGATTCTACCCAAGTGTGATGACTGCAGCAGGGTAACACTATGAACATAGTACAGTTTTGTACCTACCATAAATGTAGATGTTCGAGTGTATACCCTGCTGCAGTCCAGGTTACCCTCCCTCCATCCCCTCTGACCTAACTAAAACCGTTCAATACCCTAAAAATCTGATACAACCTTTGTGGTGTATTTGCTTATAGCTGGAGGGATGTTTTGTTTGTGCTAAACTTTTATTATTGGCACTATCTACTGACCACCTTTTGGGGGGGCACCTGACATCTGGGGCAAGAAAAACTGAAGAAAATGGCGTCAGATGCCTCTTATATACCCCTGGCGCACTGACGTCAGGGAAGAAGCGACAGCAACCGACGCCGGACCAAGACTTTGGAATTCAGGCCGACTGCGGGACCGCCTGACGACAGGATAATCCATGTGATAACTGCAGCAGGGTATACATTCGAACATCTACATTTATGGTAGGTACAAAACTGTACTTTCTTTACTTCCTGATTTAGAGATGTAACCAAGTAGTAGCACTTTCAACATTTATAAAGAAGCAACAAGAGTGAAAATGTTTATTTACAGCACCAGAACAAATGTTTAACAAAGCTACGCAGCCAGATGGAAGTAGCCGAAGCGTACTTGCTTACCCGTAAACTTTGGAAGGGATTACTGTTATCAACATGGACAGCTTGCCATGTGTTTTTGGAAGTCTTACATGTGCCCAAGGTTGATTGTGGAACTGGTCAAGTAACAGCAGTTACAACTATGCTGCTTTATTTGACGATTTGCAGAATGCACCTTATTTTTTGTCTTATCAATTGTACAATGTGATCTTTTGGTAAATCAGTGAAGATCAATCAGTAATACCACACACTGCTGCATCATACTCTCTACTCTTCAGAAAATGCACAATGATGCAAAAGCAGTTGCACTACTAAAATGTTTAAATTAATTAAATAAATTAGAGTAATCTAGAGGGTGGAAATACGGTTACCGTGACACACATCTGACACATGCACTTTGAGGACTTGCTGAACTGGACTTGTTTGCTCCAGCCTTCAGCTAACATAAATATCATCCAATGCAACAACCCCCAGCAGTAGTCAAATATACTAGCATTTATTTATTTATTTTACATTTCTTGACCGGGATAGTCCGACTGGATACATGTTCTTTTTCAGCGGAGGCTCGGGGAGAAAAAGCTGCAGACATAAATACAAAAACTACATCACTCATATCACTGCTCTCCCAAAATGAAAATAAAACATATCCCACAAGTGATCTATACTGTGACACATGAACATCACCGCAAAGAAATCAACTGCCCTCCGTACAAACCTGCACCGATCATTCTGGCTGCATAAACATGTTACTATGCCTGCTAAAAACAACATGTAAGTAATTGCTTCAACCAAATAATACGCTTAGCTATTATACAGCTGGAGGAGTGGACTGAAACCCATACATTGCAGAAAGAGTGCCAAAAGTATAATTTTCGGAAAGCAAAGCAAACTAAATGTTCCACACAAGTTACGGGTTTCAACACAGCGACACTAAAGACTGCTGCATAGTCCAAGGCAGGCCTGAAGCAGGCTTCAGTGTTGTTCTAATATGCCTAAGCAGTACTTGGTACTTACACAGACTGTGCTACAGCAAAACCTAAAAATACGCATGTTGGTAGCCTTCAGTTAGCATGGCCCGCCAAGCTTTCCTCACTACGTATGTCTCTATTACGTTAAGCAACATTCCTAACAAACAGGGAAGTATTTGATGGTTGGGCTTAAAAACCAAAGTCTGTATGATGCCAGGTATCATAAACTATGAAACTCAAGGTAACATTTACATTAAAAAAAAAAGTAATGCCAATGCAAAAAAAAAAAATTTATGCACGGTTTCAGCAGAACATAGTGCTTTTTTTTTTTTTTTTTTTTTTACCCGACCCATCTTACAACACACTCAAGTTCTGTATACTTTGCCTAAATTAATTGAGAAAAGCAAAGCTGGCACCATCCTACCGTACTATGGATTGGGTAAACCGGGCTGAAGAGGGAACTACCACAGACAGATCTCTGGTGCAGGTCTTTCTGCTGTAGAAGAACTCCCATTTGGTGAAGTGCCCAGCAAATATAAATAGAGCAGTACATTTTCCAGAAGCAAGAAAGGGAATTTTTATTGTTGGACCCCCTATTTATTAGCCACAACAAAGGATATCTACATCAGGGGATGGAGGTGTTAAGCTACTGGTGGCTTGGATGGACGCTACCACTTGCCTGCTCTTGCTCGTTAGTCTTACGGAAATCAAGATCCGTAAAATAATGTCTTTCATCAACTTTCTAATCACTAAATCCAGATTTGTATGTTCAAACTTTAGTTATATATGACTGCTTATTTGAAATAATTAAAATAATTTGAAGGCAGAGAAGCTTGCTATTCTGGCACCAAATACCATCCACACAGAAAACTGGCTTGCTATGGAGATGAAAGTGATTTGCAAGCAGATTCTCTCTGAAAACTGCAATGCTAACACCATGTTGAAAATTAAGCTGACTACGTACCTGAAAAAGTTCAGTTACGTTTTCAACTTAATTTTCAACAGTCGAGTTGCTATCTCGCTACAAAGTTAACTGTGCTGGGAGAAGGCAATCGGGTTTAACAACATGGACTTACTATTGTCTCACAGCATGCTCGGGTGTAACCACAGAGGTGCCATGAGTAGATAGTCTGGGTTAATGAGTTAAGGAGCTGTCGGATACCCTCGACGGAGCTCTGTCTGAGGTGCGGGATAAATTTGCACCTCAGCTTACCACCCTGGAGGCTATATCGAACTTGTCCATGTGGCTCATTGCTTGTGCCGCCGAAGGAACAACTAGGGCAGCGGGTCAGGGGTTGCCATAAGGTATTACACCTGGATGCACTTGTGTGACTTTGTGGAACCTTTAAACCCTTCCTTCTTCAGTGCTCCTATTGACGGATCTTCCTTGTTTGGCCCTAAAGTCACTGGCCAGGTGTGAAAAAGAGGGAAAAACCCTTTCTGCAGTAGGCATTCATTTCTCTACACCTTAGCAGTCATACTTTAGGAATTGGAGGAGTGGGAGAATGTGGTTAAAAAAGTCCAAAGGGCCCTTTCAAGACACACTTGGTGAATACTCCCCTCGAGGCAGAGGAGAGAGTTCAAGCAGAAGTTGCCCTCCCTGTGGCAGAGGAGGCCCATGAAGTCAGGGCTCCAGAGATTCCTTTTCCGGGCAGCCCTACCAGTGCTCCTGAATGGAGGTCTGATTGCTTACCTCTGGAAGCAGACTGGGGAAGATTTTCACTGCACCATTCAGCCTGGCTGTTGATAACTTTGGATACTTGGGCACAGAGAATTATCACCAGAGGTTACCAAATTCCTTTTATTCTCCTTCCAAAGATCCCAAGAGGAGTCCCCGATGTTCCACCCAGTCAGAGGGGCTAAGCAACCGTAGAAATTCAGAAGCTGCTAGTCATCCAAGAAGTCCCACCAGACCAAAGAGGATGTGGATTTTACCCAAGATTCTTTTTAGTGCCAAAAAAAAGACAGGGGACTGGGGACTAATTTTAGATCTCAGCCTTCTGAACAATTTTGTTCAGCAAACAAAATTCCGGATGGTCATGATTCAGTCTGTCCTTACCCTTTTAGAAGAGAGTGATTGGATGTGCTGTATAGACCTTCAGGACACGTATTACCACTTAAAGATGGATAAATGTTCCAGAAGGTTCCTCTGCTTCTGGCTGGGAGACAGTAATTTCCAATTCAGAGTGCTGCCTTTCTGTCTCACCACAGCCCCTATGGTGTTAACCAAGTGCAAGGCAGTAGTAACAGCTCACTTGAGGCTACGCGGATTCCGAGTATTTCCATATCTAGACGAATATCTCCTCACCGCCCCAACCAGGCATCTACTGCTTCAAATCACAGATTTCACACACACCTTTTTTCAGTCCTTGGGAATTACGATCAACAGAGATAAATCACAGTTGACGCCAACACAAGATGGAGAATTTATAAGAGCATGCCTTAATACGATTTCTTGTGTAGCATCTCTCCCTCTACACAGACTGCAAAAATTAAGGACACAAGTAGAGCTAATCATTTCCAAAAACAAGGTTCCTGCTTTTGTTCTGCAAGCATTTGGTTCTGTGGCAGCCACCATAACTTTAGTGCCCCTCTCAGGATATCGCATGAGGTCGCTGCAGTGGCTTTTAGCAGTGCAATGATCAACGCTGACGCATCCTATCGGATATTAATAACAAATTGTTGCAAGAAGGATCTATCCTAGTAGCCCGTTGGGGATCCTTTTTTCTTGCTCTAACTAATGTCAGAAAAAATTAATTGTCTTGCCTGTGGAAAGCAAATACCTCACAGAGATTTTCATTCTTACTGCATCACCTGTTTAGGCCCAGACCACGACGTCCCTCGCTGTGGGTTTTGTGCCTTGTTCAACGCCCGAATTATTCGTCGTTGGGCAATTTTTGTAGCTAAATTCTTTTGTTCTCTATTTCCATACTCTGAAATGGCTTTGATAAGCCATCAGACTACCGATCTTCTGAAGAAATGCAAGGATAAAGACAGAGACAGACCTCATATGTCCAAAACTGCCGACGGTACTACCGTTAAGCTAGTCGCCAGTCTGCTGGTACTCAGTGAAGCGCTTTCGCAGCCTCTGATATCCGCTTCTACAGATTCGTAGGCCTCTATTGAGACCCATTCGGAGTCCGGTATGCCGCGAGATGCTACTTCAACTATGGAACCTGTGGATGTCTCTACCTTGGATGGGTCCGGAGCCGCTGTGCAGGCACTGGCTTCTGAGGGTGTATTCAGGCCTTCCGATTTTCATATTAAACCGACTTCATTTCAAACCAAAAATTCCGAATTTCTCAGGCCTGGAGTTCGCACTACGCCTAGGAAACCGACGACCAAAGCGCATTCTCAGGCCCACATGCCACAAAAACAAATGCTTAGAATGGCTGAAGACCTCATTACCTTAATTAGGGGAAGTCAACCTTCCCCCCTCAGAGACCACAAACTGATTTTCCTTCTTATTTTTCTGATCAGGAATCTGATAACTGATCCTGCTGACTACCAGGACATACCCTTCTCTACCTATAAGGATTCTGATGCGGAGGATTTCATTCACTCTGCTTCCCTTGCAGAAGATTTTTCTTTTGCTGAAACCCTGCATACCCTTAGAGACCATTTCCGCTGGGACAGCCAGGACTACTCTGTCCAAAAAGAGACTCGGGGAATTTTTAAACTTGCCTCAGCACAGGCCTCTAGCTATCCCTCCTGTACTGAAAATTGTAGATGATGTCTTCTTGGAATCCAGTCTTACCCCTGATACTTTGCCTCCAGTTCCCAGGAAACCTGACAGGTACTATAGAGTACATAAATTCCTTTTTAAGAATCCTACTGCGAATCCAGAAAACATTTCCCAGGGACCTAAAGGCATCAAGGCTACAACTGCCAAAAATCCTACCCCTTCGGACAGGGATTCTAGGGCTTTAGACAGATAGGGTAAGAAGGTGGACACTTCTGCTACTCTTGCCATTAGGGCCTTAAATTACCAGTTTCATATGTTAAAGTATCAGCAGCATATTATGGAGCTAATTAAACAGAAAATGATGTTGATTCCTGACTGTGCAGAACACAAAGATTTACAAGAGTTAATGCATTCTGCTAACCAAGTTGGTAAATTTGCAATGTGGGTTCGATGCCTTAGAGGCATCTTGCAGGGCTACTGTCACTGGATCTGTTCTTAGAAGGCATGCTTTGCTTAAGGAACAAAACTTGCCAGATCATGTCAAAGCAAAATTACTGGCTGCACCATTAAACCAAGAGTGTTTATTTGGTAATAAAGCAGAAGACGTCCTCAAAAGAATGGAGGAGAAAGCTAAATCTATTCAAACTGTTTAAAGATTTCTTACAAGTACAGCCACCTAGATTCAGTAAGCATTGGCCTTCAAAAAACTGGTCTTTTCCAGTCCCTTCCAGGCCTTCTCAGTCCAAGCCCTGGGGCAGCAGACCACCAAGACTTCAGTTTCAGGTTATGCACAGATCTAAGCAATGGAGTGCTCCCACGTCCAAAACAGGGAGTAGTAAGCCACCATCCTATGGTAAAATGGCACAATGACTTATCCTTACCTCTTCCAAGCCTTGCCCAAGTACTTGCACCTTTAGGAGGGAAACTTGCCAGCATGCCAAAAACTGGGAATACATTACCCAAGACAGATGGATCTTAAACATAGTTTCCCAGGGATACAGATACCACTTCCACTCACTCCCAACCCTAAGCGGATGGCCAGACCTCCCCTTCAAACACAGTGGGCAGAGACCCAAAAGCAAGTACTTTCTCTTCTCAGCATCAAGGCTATTCAACCTGTCCCAGCAGAACAAAGGGGACAAGGTTTTTGTTCTAGACTGTTTCTGGTTCCCAGAAAAGAAAACTCCTGGTGTCCTATCCTGGATCTGTCTGTTCTCAACACCTTTCTGGTGGTTCCAAAATTCAAAATGCTAACTCTCCAACAGCTGCTTCCTATGCTAGCCAAGGACTCCTGGCTAGCAACCCTAGACTTTAAAAGAAGCCTATCTGCACATCCCCATAAGGGAATCTTGCAGGAAATACCTACACTTCAGAGCAGGCTCTATGCACTATCATTACTCTGCACTTCCCTTTGGCTTATCTACTGCGCCCAGGGTATTCACAAAGTGCCTAGCTCCAGCTTTGGCATATTGCAGGCAGAAAAGCATTCAGATTTACCCATACTTGGACGATTGCCTGATTCAGGCGGACAGTCAGGACTTGCTACTACAGCACCTGGCATTTGTAAAGAAACTTCTAACTTTACTAGGGTACACCATCCACGAAAAGAAATCACAGCTGGTACCCAGCCAACAGATTGTATTCCTTGCAGCAAGCTTGAACACAATTTCCCAGATGGTATTCCTCACTCCAGAAAAACAAATTTATTTGACAAACTACTTCAGTCTACTGGCCACCAAAACCTGGCTATCTGCAAGAAAAATACTGCAAGCCCTGGGGTTCATGGCCTCTTGTATTCTATTAATTCCATATGCAAGACTGCATATGAGGAAACTTCAATGGTACCTAAAAAGTATTTGAAGTCAACATTCTCAGGACCTGGAAACAATGATTTCCGTCATTCCTTGCTTAAGATCAGAGTTCCTTTGGTGGGCAGAGGCCTGCAACCACAACATGGGACTCCCTTTCACTCTACCCCCTGCTGCCCAAACCCTAACAGATGCATCAGACTATGGATGGGGGGGCTCACATGGCAGGGCAGTGCATTCAGGCAAGTAGAACCCAAAGCAAATGCACCTGCATATCAGTCAGAAAGAAATGTTAGCTGTACAGAATGCTCTGACAGCCTTCAAAGGCCTTATTCTTCCAGAACAACTATTGGTAAAGACAGACAACACCACAGTTATGTGGTACATAAACAAGCAGGGGGCAACCCATTCCTACCCACTCTGCAGACTAGCCATGGCTCTGTGGAACACAACCTTGAGCAGCCAAGTGCACCTGCACGCTCAATTCCTGCCAGGCAAATTAAATTTACTGACAGATGACTTAAGAAGAAATCTCTTGGACCCACACGAGTGGAAACTGGAACAAAAATATTCCAAGATTTTGAGGCACAGGTAGGGGACACCAGAGGTTGACCTTTTTGCTTCCCCTCAGAACTATCAATTGAGCAAATATTGCACCAGAACTCCCCACAGCCAAGCTTGGAAAGTGGATGCCCTGTCCTTCACCTGGGAAAACCTCTCAATCTATGCCTTTCCCCCTCTGCCCCTCCTCTCGAGGGTTCTACTAAAGATCAAACAGGACAAGCCAAGAACTATCCTGATTACACCAGACTGGCCACGCCAGCACTGCCAGCACTGATACCCTCCTTTGCGCAGCCTGACAGTGCTGCCACCATGGCACCTGCCTCAGACTCCTTCCCTGCTGTCCCAGCAGGCAAGCCAGATTCTGCACCCTCAGCCACAGACCCTGAACCTAGCAGCCTGGTTCTTCCACTGAATTCTTCTCCAGCAACTCTCAGTAAGCAGGTGCTCGATGTCATTTTTGAAGCAAGGAGGCCTAGTACGAGAAAATCCTATTTGGAAAAGTGGAAAAGATACTGCTCCTGGAGCCAGTCTCAGGGAATGGACACAACTGTGCCCAACTTACCTCATATACTAGATTACTTGGCAGAAATGCTTCACAAAGGCCTATCCTTCTCTTCAGTTAAGATCCATGCCTCTGCCATCTCAGGTCATTATAATGCAGAGCCACCCCTTTTTCTCATCCTCTACTCACAGTTCCTGAGAGGAGCCAAGAAATTAAGACCCCCAGGAGAGCCTCCCACTCCTGCCTGGGACCTTAACTTTGTATTGGAAAAGCTCACACTTCCACCCTTTGAACCTGCTGCCACAGCTGAGTTAAAATTCCTCTCATGGAAAACAGCTTTACTTCTAGCCATCACTTCAGCAAGAAAAATGTCTGAATTGCAGGCCTATGGCCGTGGAACTCTTCATTATCTTCCATGCGGACAGGGTCTCCCTCAGGACTAAACCATCATTTATGCCAAAGGTGGTATCTAGTGTGGCTTTAAACCTATCCATTCATTTGCCTACTTTTTTCCCTAATCCTCAGAATAAAGGGGAAAGGATCCTGCATTCCCTGGATGTGCACAGGCAGCTCAGGCTCTATCTGGACAGGACTAAGCCTTTCAGAAAGTCTGATCAGCTGCTAGTCAGCTTTGCTGTAGGGGCAGAGGGCAAGGCCATTTCAAAGCAAACCATTTCTAAATGGATAGCCCACTGTATCTATTCCTGCTACAGGCACCATGGGAAACCTACCCCACAGGGGATCAGAACACATTCCACTAGGGCTACATCGACCTCTACAGCATTCCTCAGGGGAGCCCCTACCAGGGACGTCCTGGAAGCTGCAACCTGGAGCTCTGTACGCATTGCCACTTGCCTATCTTTTCTAAATCCAGAGCTGGATTTGCCACAGCAGTCTTGCAGGGCCTGATTGCCAGCCCTAATGCTTCTTAACTACCTCCACCCTTCCTTCACATTTGGTAATCAACCCAAATGTGATGACTGAAACAGTGAAACACGAAGAACATAGTACAGTTGTGTACACTTACCATAAATGCAGATGTTCAAATGTATTCACTGTTGCAGTCCTGGTTACCCTCCCTCCAGCCCCCCCCCCAACTTATCTTTACTTCTACCTATCTTTGTTGTTTGGCATTTCTTATATCATGTGTATTTGCTTTTTGCTGGGGGTGTTCCATACCATGTAATTGCTTCCTATTTTGGTGGCACCTGACATCTAGGGCAAGAAAAACTGATGTAATGGCGTCAGCTGCATGTTTTATATCCCAAAACTGATGTAATGGCGTCAGCTGCATGTTTTATATCCCTGACGTCATGGAAGAAGTGACCGCATCCGACGCAGAAATCTCAAGACTCTTTTATTCAGGCCGACTGAGGGCTACCTGTAGGCAGGTAACCCAAATGCGATGACTGCAACAGTGAATACACTCTAACATCTACATTTATGGTAGGTGTACACAACTGTACTTTCTCTCATTTGCTGTAATTGTGTATGTGTGACTTGAAATAAAATATGTGTAATCTTTGGAAAATTATCACTAGTGATTCCTAATGAAGAGTGATATAGCCCTGGATCATTTGAGAGTTTAAACTGTAGTTCCTGTTGGAGATTTGTCTGGTAGTTTAACAATAGCATTAACTCCCGGACTGCTAATTTTCTGCATGAGTAGTTGATATTCAGTCAAAAGTTATTGAGACTTCAAAAAAAAAAAAAAAAAAAAACTTAAATAGTATTTGGCAATCTATTTCTGAATGTATGATGTATGTATGGTTTGATTTTTGACCACCTGTCCAAACCACCCTTTTTTTTTTTTAGAAGGCATGAGGGTTGAAACACTGTAAGCATTACCGCAGATTTACTTAAGACATTACGTTTTTTTTTAATTTAAGAAATCTTGATTATTAAATATTTTCAGCAGACTGGGTAAAGAAAGTTTGGGTTCAACAGGGGAAGGGGAGGGAATGTTGGAAAACAAGAAGTACATGCATAATTGTTGTCTTAATAACCGTTTATTATGCATTGTGGAGGTTGCACAAGCCGTGCCAACATTCTATTAAGGCAATCAAAATTTGCTGAGATTTTCCTAGTGCACCCACTCTTCCATAGGTTCAGTACTAGGTGAGAGACATCTTCTATGCCCAAGGTTCTAGCAAGGGCTACCCATGTCCAAGAGAGAAGCCGGGGCTATCCCCTTCACTTTAGTTAAAATTCTTGGGATGCTGCTTTTGATTTTATAGTTATCTGGCTTGTAGTTAATTGCCATTAATGCTCTGATAATGTTTTGATTTTATTTTCCCATGCAGCTTTGTCTCAGTCCTCACCCTGTGCTATTTGTAAGTTTCACAGCTGACATTGTTAAACTATGTGCATCTTTGTATTTTCAGTGCAAGGATTTCAGACTGAGGCAGCATTTGAGAAGTACATAAAGCACGGCAATAGTTCAAATGTGCTGGCAGCACTTGTTATTGATCATCATTTCACCCATCCGGAGGAGCCTCTTCCTTTACAGGTATGTCACAATGAGATTATAAGAAAAAATGAATAAAAATCTATGTTTTAATGGGATTATTAAACAAAAAATGCAGCAATCTAAGATGAACTAGAAATCCTTTTTTGAGTAGGGGTGAGCCTGTGACGGTTTGTGATTCTATAGGTTAAGTACGTTTACTAATTAGTTACATTATTTCTTTCTCATGTCAGCAACAAGGTAGTATTTTAGTAATGGCAGCTATGCGTTTCAGAAACATTTAATTTCATTTCACATTCTGGCAGATGCATACGCAGATTAACAGATTGCTTACTACTGTAGTTGTTCTGACTGAGGAGAACTGCCATCATTTGGCACAGATCATTTTATTGTAATTAAACTGAGATGTAGTAACAAGTTTTGTTCTGAATCTGCAAGGTCTGTGAGGTGATCTCAGTTCTTGCTGATGGATGTAAGTTGTGGTACTTTGGTCTGGCAGATAATTGTAGTCCTTACCACATATGATGAGAGGATTTTCTGAATTTTGAATGTTCTGAACTCTGCTTGTATCGCCTGGGTCATTTCACTGTTATTGACATTGAAAACACCCTTAGAGTCTATGGCAGCCATATAGCTCATTTTACTGGTCTTGCAAGGGCCTGAGAAAGGAATCTGTAGCCCCTTAAACAAAACTTCTACTAAACCTGGATTTTAGCCCCTGTGCTCATTTCTGAAATACATATAACAATGCCATCCACAGTGGTGCAGCGGTAGCATTGTTGCCTCACAGCAAGAGGTTCTCCCGTTTGATTCTTGGTGGAGTGCGGGGAGTGCCTTCTGTGTGGAGTCTGCATGTCCTCCCCACGGTTGGGTGGGTATTCGAAGGACATGCATAAATGGGCGTGCCTTCGTTGAAGGTTGAATGTTGAGCTGGCACCTCGGCGTTCGTGAAAATCTACTGCCAATCATTAGCAGACCGGAGTTCAACTTTGGCGACCCCTAACCGGGAAAAGCCGAAAGACAACAACATATAACAATGCCATGCCTTCTAAGGTGACCGCCAGTTAAGTTGTTGCTTAAACTGGACCATTTGGATACAAAGGTCTAGAATGCAAACTTTTCTCCATTGCTGGCACAAAGCTACATGACAAAGGTTGTAGAACGATTTAAACAGACAACCTGTGACCTGGCTTTATTCTACAAATGTAACTGGTTTGTTGTCTTATTAGTTGTGCATTTTCAGTTTAAGTAAATCTGATTTTTTTTTTTTTTCCTGTAGGCTTTTTGCATCACCATATACTGACTATCAGTCTGTCTCCAATTAGTCTTGGCTTATTCATTCATAGATACCCTGTCACTGATTATTGATGGTATGACCAGCATGAAGGTTGCTTGTATCCTAACACTTTGTTGGTTGTCTGCTTTGCCCGCAGCCTGTCATCACCGAATGGTGTACCATTCTCTTGCTATTGACTGCTCTGACCAACAGAGAGGAGAGAGCCAGTGTCATCATCAACCCTCCCAGCAGCCTTAAAACTCACTGAAAGGCATGCTACTCCAGTAACATTCCCCATTTCTGTTTGAGAATTTACAGGGAAGCCTGCATACCAATAGCAAGGTGTTGCCATTAAGCCCTAACCCGCCACCGGTGACCATTTTAATAACCTGCATCCTCATGAGGGCCTGCTACACCCTCAACTTTGTATGCATGCTAATCAGAACTGCCATCATTGGATTGGTATTACTGAGTCCACTTCTTGGTTATGATTACTATTTGTGTGTGTGTTCTATAAGCCTCTGCTTATAACAGAGACGGTCACCACTTTTATCCACTCAGGATGGTGTTACAGGACTCTCTCCAGTTAAAACCCTCTTGCAGTTAAGATGTAGGTGTGGCCTGATTAAGGTAGACCAATGGCTTATCTTAGCTGCTTACTTAATTTGGAAGTTAACCGTCTGTAAACATTTCATGAGACTGATGCCTTAATTGATACAGAACAAAAGTAAAAAAACTGATGTTCTTCTTGTTTCACTGTTGCAGTCATCATATTTTGGTTATCTGCCTGCAGGTATCCTCAGCCGGCCTGAATACCAGAGTCTTCGGATTTCTGCGTTGGGTGCTGTCTCTTCTTCCATGACGTCAGGTCATCAGGGGTATAAAACATGCAGCCAACGCCATTACATCAGTCTTTCTTGCCGTGCGGTGCCCGAAGCTGAAGCAGTTTGCATGTGCCGGTCGGTCGTTTTCGAGTTTCAGACCAGAAGTCTTCAAAAAGGATAAGTACCCCATTGGGGATCCTTTTTCTTGCTCTAACTGATGTCAGTAAAAGTTAACAATTGTCTTACCTGTGGAAAGTAAATACCTCGTAGAGATTTTCATTCGTACTGCATCTCCTGTTTAGGCACAGACCACGACATCCCTCGCTGTCAGTTTTGTGCCTTGTTCAATACCCAAACTATTTGTCATTGGGCTATTTTTGCAGCGAATTACTTTCGTACTTGATCTGTGTACTCCGAAATGGCTTTAAGTCATCCAACTTCCGATCTTCCGAAAAAACGTAAGTATAAAGACAGAGACAGACTGCATAGGTCCAAAACTGCCGACGATGCTTCCGTTAAGCTAGTCGCCAGTCCGCCAGTACACAGTGAGGTGCTTTCGCAGCCCCTGATACCCGCTACTTCAGATTCGCAGGCCTCTACTGAGACCCATTCAGTATGCCGCGAGATGATTCTTCGACTATGGAACCTGCGGATGTCTCTACCTTGGAAGGGTCAGAAGCCGCTGTGCAGGCACAGGCTTCTGAGGGTGTATTCAGGCCTACAGACATTCATATTAAACAGACACCATCGATTTCATCCAGGCCAAAAACTCACACTACGCCTAGAAAACTGACAACCAAACCGCATGCTCAGGCCATAGGCCTCAAAAACAAATGTTTAGAATGGCTGAAGACCTTATCTTAATTAGGGGAAGCCAGCCTTCCCCCTCTAAAAAACCTAGAACTGAATTTCTTTCTGATTTTTCTGCTCCTTCTGATTACCAGGATTTGCCCTTATCTACTTATGAGGATTCTGATGCAGAGGATTCCATTCCCTCTGCCTCCCCTCCAGAAGATCTTTCTTTTGGTGAAACCTTGCATACTCTTAGGGAGCATTTCCACTGGGAAAGCCAGGGATGTTCATCATGTTACACTGCTGCAGTCATTACACTTGGGTTATCCTGCCGTCAGGCGGTTCCCCAGTCGGCCTGAGTTCCAATGTCTTGGTCCGGCGTCAGTTGCTGTCGCCTCCTCCTTGACGTCAGTGCGACACGGGTATACACGATGCAGCCAACGCCATTTTCTTCAGTCTTTCTTGCCGCGTGGTGCCCGAAGCAAAAGCAGTTCGCAAGTGCCGGTCGGCCGACTCCTGAGATTTTCATTCCGAATCCAGAACCGAAGTCTTCTACAAAGCTAATTACTCCGTGTGGGGAAACTTTTTCTTGCCTCAGATCGATGTCAGTAAAAGTTAATAACTGTGTTTCTTGTGGGAAGCAAATACCTCATAAGGATTTCCATTCTTATTGTATCCCATGCCTAGGCCCAGACCACGACGTCACTGGTTGTCGGTTTTGTGCTAGGTTTAATAAGCGCACTATTAAACGTGTGTTTGATTTTGCCCGACATTACTTTGGCAGAAAATTCAATTATACCATGCTGTCGGAACTTCCGATGACCAGAATACATAAAAAGCGCAGAGACAAGGATAGGCATCCAAGGCCCAAAACTGACAATGAAGCCTCTTCTAGGCCAGTCGCTGGTTGTCCGGTTTTCAGCAAGGCGCCTTCGCAGCCCCTGACTACCGTTTCTGTATAATCACAGGCCGCCTCTGACTCCCACGTGGAGACGGCTGGGCCTTCGGATGCACAAGTTATTCAGACTACCGAAACTATCCCTTCAGAGGGATCAGGAGTAGCTGAATAACCTGCAGCTTCAGAGGGTGTCTTCAGACCTACATAGTTAAGCATTAAATCTTCTGCTAAGTCTAAACCTACTTTTAAAAACAAAGAAACAAATGCATCATTCTCCAGGACAGGCCTCCATGCCTAAGAAACAAATGCTCAAAATGGCCGAAGACCTAATCACTCTGATCAGGTGTTCCCACCCCCTCCTTATAAAAGGCCTAGACTGGATGCAGACTATGACTCATCCGACCAGGTATCCATCTCTTCAGATTCATCCTCAGACCTAGGATACTCCTTACCCCCTTATGAGGATTCTGATGCTGAGGAATCAATTCCATCAGCCTCACCACCTGAGGACTACTCCTTTGGGGAAACCTTACATACCATGAGAGAGCATTTCCATTGGGAAGGCCAGGATTACTCAGAATCCGAGAAAAGGCTCAGCGACTTCCTTTTATTACCTCAACACAGACCCCTTGCTATTCCACCAGTGTTAGATATTGTGGATGATGTGTATACTGAATCCAGCTTAAATCCTGATTCTTTACCTCCAGCCCCAGTTAAGCCTGACAGATACTACAGAGTCCCTGACTCACACAAATTTATTTATAAAAGCTCTGTTGCTGACCCTGAAACTATTTCTCAGGGACCCAAAGGGGTTAAGGCCTCATCAGCAAAGAATCCAGTCCCCTCTGACAGAGATTCTAGAGCATTAGACAGATGGGGTCAGAAAGTATATACGTCTGCAACTTTAGCAATGAGAGCCTTAAATTGCCAATTTCACATGTTAAAATATTAGCAATTTCTGATGTCTCAGTTGAAACAAAACATGCTTCCAGATTCAGATCCTCCTAATTTAAAGGAAATGCAGGATTTATTGCATGTAGCTGAACAAGTGGGAAAACACACTTTGCAATGTGGTTTTGATTCTTTAGAGGCCACCTGTAGAGCAGCTGTTGCAGGTTATGTCATTAGAAGTTGTGCTTGGCTAAAAGAACATAAGTTACCAGATCATGTTAAAGCAAAACTATTGGATGCACCTTTACAGCAGGATGTGTTATTTGGAGTTAAGGCAGAAGAGGTATTAAAGAAAATGGAGGATAAGGCAAAATCTATGCAAACGGCAAAGGATTTCTTACAGGTTCAGCCACCTCGATTTAGCAGAAACTGGCCAACAAAGAATTGGTCCTTTCCAGTTTCAGACAGACCTCAAAGGGGCAGATACAGATGTCCAAGAGGTAGAGGTCAACCACAAGGTTCTTACAGGCCTCGACAATGGGGTGCATCAGGCCAGAAAGAAGGAGAAGACAGGCCACAATCTTATAAAAAACCGCCCCAATGACTTCCCACTACAGTTGCCAAACAGCTCTCTCTTGGCAGCCCCCTAGGGAGGAAAACTGGCACTTTTCTATCACAATTGGTAAATGATCACCGAGACAAATGGGTTCTCAACATTGTATCTCAAGGTTACAGGTTCCACTTTCACACTCTGCCAAGGTTAAAAGGAATGCCAAACCTGCCACCAAATCAATGGGCAGAGGCTCAAAAACAAATTACAGCACTCCTGGACATGAGAGCTATTCAAAAGGTACCACCACAGGAGCAAGGACAAGGATTTTACTCAAGACTCTTTCTGGTTCCCAGAAAGGACAAAGCCTGGAGGCCCATTCTGGATCTTTCTTCCCTAAACACTTACCTGGATGTTCCGAAATTCAAAATGTTGACACTACAGCAGCTTCTTCCCATGCTGGGCAAGAAAGCTTGGCTCGTAACATTGGACCTCAAGGAGGCATACCTGCATGTCCCTGTCAGACAAAACTGCAGAAGATACCTCAGATTCATAGCTGGTTCAATGCACTATCAATTCTCTGCACTGCCCTTTGGCTTCTCTACTGTGCCCAGGGTCTTCACAAAGTGCCTGGCACCAGTAATTGCATTTTGCAGACAGAAAGGAATTCAAATTTATCCGTACCTGGACAATTGCTGATTCAAGCAGTGAGCAAGGACATTCTTCTACAGCATCTGGCGTTTGTAAAACCGTTATTAAGTTGCCTAGGGTACACAGTAAACGAAAAGAAATCAAAACTAGTGCTCTCACAGGCGATAATATTCCTGGGTGCCAGCTTGAATACAATGGCCCAGATGGCTTATCTCACGCCAGACAAGCAAGGACATCTAACTCAATATTTTCAATTGATGGCAACAAGAACCGAACTCTCTGCAAGAAAAATTCTGCAGGCCTTGGGTTACATGGCATCTTGCATACTACTAATTCCATATGCCAGGCTGCATATGTGGAAACTACAGTGGTACCTAAAGAGTGTCTGGTCTCAACACTGTCAAAGTTTGGAAACAGTTATACCACTAATTCCTTGCCTGCAACAGGAGTTTCGATGGTGGGCTCAAGCTTGTCACCTCAACAAGGGACAGCCTTTTACTCAACCCACAGCCAGGCAAACACTGACAACAGATGCATCGGATTGTGCCTGGGGGAGCACACATGGCAGGAAAATGTATTCAGGTCAAGTGGCCCGCAGAACAAAGGCATCTTCACATCAGTCAAAAAGAGATGCTAGCTGTACAAAATGCCCTAATAGCCTTCAAGGACCTGCTACATCCAGGACAACTACTACTAAAGACAGACAACACCACAGTTATGTGGTACATAAACAAGCAAGGGGGCACTCCCTCTTATCCCCTATGCAGACAAGCCATGACCTTGTGGAACACAGCTCTAAACTATCAAGTTCATCTGCAAGCACAATTTCTGCCAGGAGAGAAAAACACACTGGCAGATGACTTAAGCAGAACATCATGGATCCCCACGAATGAGAGTTGAATTCACAAATATTCAGAATATGGTGGAGCCCGGACATAGATCTGTTTGCATCCCCAGTGAACTGCCAGCTACAGAAATTCTGCACAAGGACTTCTCCACAAGCATGGAAAGTGGATGCCCTCTCCTTCAGCTGGAAAAACCTACAAGTATATGCTTTACCACCACTGCCTCTCCTTCCAAAGGTACTCATCAAAGCCAGGCAGGAAGAGCCAAAGATGATCCTGATTGCACCAGACTGGCCACGCCAGCACTGGTACCCAATCTTGAAGAACTTAGCACAAGGACCACTGTGGATTTTGCCTCAAATCCCACATCTGCTGACTCAGCACAACACTCAGATACTTCACAGCCAGCTAAAGACTTTAAACCTGGCTGCATGGAAGATTACCTAGGCAAGCAAGCAATGCCTCTTTCCAAAGCTGTTATGGATGTCATTCTGGAGGCCAGAAGGCCTAGCACCAGGAAAGCCTATTCGGATAAATGGAAGAGATTCTGTGCCTGGAACCAGGCTCACAGCCTTGACCCTCTTGTCCCAAATATTCCTCAGATACTACAATATTTAACTGAGATGCTGGACAAAGGCCTCTCCTTTTCATCCATCAAGATCCACGCCTCTGCCATCTCTGCTCATTACAACACGGATCCACCAATTTTCTCAAATCCTTTGCTAAAACAGTACCTCAGAGGGGCTAAAAACATAAGACCGCCCCGTAGAGCACCTACTCCAACTTGGGACCTCAACTTCGTGTTGGAAAAATTAACTTTACCTCCTTTTGAGCCAGCTAACACAGCAGATTTAAAATATATCTCTTGGAAAACTGCTCTACTCCTGGCAATAACATCAGCATGAAGAGTTTCAGAATTACATGCACTAATGGCAGTGGAACCTTTCATCATTTTCCACCAAGACAGGATGTCTTTAAAAACTAACCCTACGTTTATGCCAAAGGTGGTATCAAGTGTGGCTCTAAACCAAACTATTCACTTGCCAACTTTTTATCCAAATCCACAGAATAAAGGGGAGAGACTACTGCATTCTTTGGACATACACAGGCAGTTACGCTTCTACTTGGACAAAACCAAAGCTTTCAGAAAATCTGAGCAATTATTGGTAGCATATGCTGTAGGAGCACAGGGAAAAGCCATTTCAAAACAGACAATTTCAAAATGGATAGGATACTGTATATGTTTCTGCTATACACACCATGGGAAACCTGTACCTAACAGCATTACCTAACAGCATTAGGTCTCACTCCACCAGGGCAACAGCCACTTCAACTGCCTACCTCAGAGGAGTACCTACCAAGGACATTTTGGAAGCAGCAACTTGGAGTTCTGTACATACCTTCACCAAGCACTACCATCTGCCTCTATACTCTAAATCCAGAGCTGGCTACGCCACTGCAGTGCTGCATGGCCTTATAGCCACCCCTAATGCCTTATAGTACCAGCTACCCTACCTCAGCTTTGGGATTCTACCCAAGTGTAATGACTGCAGCAGTGTAACACGATGAACATAGTACAGTTTTGTACCTACCATAAATGTAGATGTTCGAGTGTATACACTGCTGCGTTACCCTCCCTCCTTCCCCTCTTACTTGCTGGTACGTATTTATGTCTTCTACCCTTTGCTACCTATGGGGAGTATTTGCTGGTATCTGAAAGTTGTTGATTGCTTTTCTTACGTATGTTTTATGAGCAATTGGAATAGCCTACCTTTTTGGGGGCACCTGACATCTGGGGCAAGAAAAACTGAAGAAAATGGCATTGGCTGCATCTTATCTTATATACCCCTGTCGCACTGACGTCAGGGAGGAGGTGACAGCAACCGACGCCCGACCAAGACTTTGGAACTCAGACCGACTGGTGAACCGCCTGACGGCAGGATAACCCAAGTGTAATGATTGCAGCAGTGTATACACTCGAACATCTACATTTATTGTAGGTACAAAACTGTACTTTACTCTTGAGTCCAAAAAGAGACTTAGGGAATTCTTACTCCTGCCTCAACACAGGCCTTTAGCTATTCCTCCTGTTCTGGATATTGTAGATGATGCTTTCTTGGAATCTAGCCTTACCCCAGACACTTTATCCAGCTCCCAGAAAACATGACTGGTACTACAGACTACCTGACTCTCTCAAGTTCTTCTTCAAGAATCCTTCTGCGGATCCAGAGACCATTTCCCATGGAACAAAAGGCATTAAGGCTACTGCTGCCAAAAACCCTACCCCTTCTGATAGAGATTCTAGAGCCTTAGACAGATGGGGTAAGAATCGAACCAAAAATGTCCAGCAGAGACAGGACCTGGAACTTGCAAACACGAAAACGGTTGCTGGTAAAACAAAGTCTTTATTGGACTAAAAAAGCAATGTATAAACTATAAAAACAAGCGCTTTCGCTCGGTCAGTACCGAGCTTCTTCAAAGTACAAAATGTTATGTGATCAGTTAACAGATGTCAAATACTAAATCACTCAGTCATATGACTAATATGGGGTAAGAAGGTATACACTTCTGCTACTTTGGCTGTTAGGGCTTTAAATTGCCAGTTTCATATGTTAAAGTATCAGCAGCATATTATGGGACTACTTAAACAGAAAATGATGTTGATTCCTGACTGTGCTGAACACAAATAATTGCAAGATTTAATGCATTCTGCAGAACAAGTTGGTAAACATACTTTGCAATGTGGTATTGATGCTTTAGAAGCATCTTGCAGGGCTGCTGTCACTAGGTCTGTACTTAGAAGGCATGCTTGGCTTAAGGAACAAAACTTGCCAGGTCATGTTAAAGCTAAATTACTGGATGCTCCCTTAAATCAAGACCGCCTTTTTGGCAACAAAGCAGAAATCGTCTTCAAAGGGATGGAGGAATAAGCTAAATCTATGCAAACTGTTCAAGATTTCCTACAAGTACAGCCTCCCAGATTCAGTAGGCATTGGCCTTCAAAGAACTGGTCCTTTCCAGTCCCTTCCAGGCCTTCTCAGTCCAAACTCAGGAACAGCAGACCACCTAGGCTACAGTCTCAGACTATGCACAGAGCTAAGCAGTGGGGGGCTCCCACTTCCAAAGCTGGGAGTAGTAAGCCACCCCCCCCCCATGGAAAAATGGCACGATGACTTAACCTTAACCCTTCCAAGCCCTGCTCAGCTACTTGCTCCCTTAGGAGGAAAGCTCGCCCTGCATGCAAAAAAAATGGGAACTCATTACCCAGGACAAATGGGTTTTGAACGTAGTCTCCCAAGGATGCAGATTCCACTTCCACACTCTACCAACCCCCAGTGGTTGGCAGGACCTACACCCAGATCAATGGGCGGAGGCCCAACAGCAGCTTCTCTCTCTTCTCAGTATCAGGGCTATTCAACCTGTCCCAGCAGAACAAAGGGGGCAAGGTTTTTATTCAAGACCTTTTTTGGTACCCAGAAAAGACAACTCCTGGCATCCTTTCCTGGACCTCTCTATTCTCAATACCTTTCTGGTGGTTCCAAAATTCAAAATGCTAACTCTTCAACAGCTTCTTCTTATGTTAGCCAAGGATGCCTGGCTGACAACCCTAGACCTAAAGGAAGCTTACCTGCACATCCCAATGAGGGAATCTTGCAGGAAATACCTACGCTTCAGGGCAGGCTCTATGCACCATCAGTTCTCTGTACTTCCCTTTGGCTTATCTACTGCGCCCAGGGCATTCACAAAGTGTCTAGCTCCAGCCATTGCATTTTGCAGGCAGAGAAATATTCAAATTTGCCCATAATTTGACGATTGTCTGATTCAGGCAGAAAGCCAGGACTTGCTATTACAACACCTGGCATTCGTAAATAAACTTCTAACCTCACTGGGTTATACCATCAACAAAAAGAAATCTCACTTAGTACCCTACCAACAGATTGTATTCCTGGGGGCAAGCTTGAACACAACTTCCCAGATGGCACTCCTCACTCTGGAGAAACAAGTTTATTTGACAACCTACTTCAAACTATTGGCCATAAAACCCCAGCTATCTGCAAGGAAAATACTGCAAGCCCTGGGGTTCATGGTCTCTTGCATTCTTCTAATTACGTATGCAAGACTGCATATGAGGAAACTCCAATGGTATCTAAAATGCCTATGGTGTCAACATTCTCAGGACCTTGAAACAATGATTTCTATCATTCCTTGTATGAAGACATATTTCCTTTGGTGGGCAGAGGCCTGCTACCACAACAAGGGACTCCCTTTCACTCTACCCCCTGCTGCCCAAACCCTAACAGATGCATCCGAATATGCACGGGGGGGCTCACTTGGCAGGGCAATGCATTCAAGGCAAATGGAACCCGAGACAGATGCACCTGCATATCAATCAAAAAGAAATGTTAGCTGTACAGAATGCTCTGACAGCCTTCAAAGACCATATTCTTCCAGGACAACTATTGGTAAAGACGGACAACACCACAGTTATGTGGTACATAAACAAGCAGGGCGGAACCCACGCGTACCCTCTCTGCAGACTAGACATGGCTCTGTGGAACACAGCCTTGAGCTACCAAGTACAGCTACAAGTTCAATTCCTGCCAGGCAAACTAAATTCACTGGCAGACGACTTAAGCAGAAATCGCATGGACCCACATGAATGGAAACTAGAACCAAAAATATTCAACCTCTTGAGGAACAAATGGGGGACTCCAGAGGTAGACCTCCAGATGTTTGCCTCCCCTCAGAACTGTCAATTGAACAACTTCTGCACAAGAACTCCCCACAGCCAAGCTTGGAAAGTGGATGCCCTGTCCTTTACCTGGGAAAGACTCTCAGTTTATGCCTTTCCCCCTCTGCCTCTCCTCTCGAAGGTTCTACTAAAGATCAAACAGGACAAGCCAAGGACAATACTGATTGCACCAGACTGGTCATGCCAGCACTGGTACCCCCTCTTGCGCAGTATGACACCGCTGCAACCATGGCTCCTGCCTCAGACCCCTTCCCTGCTGTCCCAGCAGGCGGGCCAGATTCTGCACCCTCAGCTTCAAACCCTGAACCTTGCAACCTGGCTAATTCCTTGAGCTCTCATTTAGCATCACTCAGTAAGCAGGTGCTGGATGTCATTCTGGAGGCAAGGAGGCTTAGTACTAGAAAGTCCTATGCTGAAAAGTGGAAAAGATACTGTTCCTGGAGCCAGGCTCAGGGGATATGCACAACGGTGCCCAGCTTACCTCATATTCTACAGCACTTAACAGAAATGCTCCACAAGGGTCTATCCTTCTCGTCAATTAAAATTCATGCCTCTGCCATTTCAGCACATTATAATACTGAGCCACCCCTCTTCTCTCACCCTTCGCTAAAACAATTCCTTAGATGGGCCAAAAATTTAACCCCCCCCCCCCAGGAGAGCTCCCACTCCAGCCTGGGACCTTAACTTTGTATTGGAAAAGCCCCCCCCCCCCTTTGAGCCAGCTGCAACAGAAGAGTTGAAGTTCCTTTCTTAGAAAACAGCCTTCCTTCTAGCTATCACTTCAGCAAGAAGAGTGTCTGAATTACAGGCCCTCATGGCAGTGGAACCCTTCATTATCTTCCATGCGGACAGGGTTTCCCTCAGAACTAATCTTTCCTTTATGCCCAAGGTGGTGTCTAGTGTGGCCTTAAATCAGTCCATTCATTTGCCTACCTTTTTTCCTAATCCACAAAACAAAGGGGAATGAATACTGCACTCTCTGGACATGCACAGACAACTTAGATTTTATTTGGACAGGACTAAGCCTCTCAGAAAATCTGAACAGCTGCTAGTTGGCTTTGCTGCAGGGGCAGAGGGGAAGGCCATTTCAAAGCAAACCATTTCCAAATGGATAGCACATTGCATTCATTTCTGCTACAAGCACCATGGAAAACCTACCCAACAGGGGATGAGATCTCATTCCACCAGGGCTGTATCTACCTCTGCGGCTTTTCTCAGAGGAGTCCCTACCAGGGACATCCTAGAAGCTGCTACCTGGAACTCTGTACATATCTTCACCAAACATTACCACATGCCTATCTTTTCTAAATCCAGAGCTGGATTTGCCACTGCAGTCTTGCAGGGCTTAATAGCTGGTCCTAATGCTCTTTAACTTCCTGCTCCCTTCCTTAGCTTTGGGAATCAACCCAAATGAGATGACTGCAACAGTGAAACACAAAGAACATAGTACAGTCGTGTACACTTACCATAAATGTAGATGTTTGAGTGTATTCACTGTTGCAGTCCTGGTTACCCTCCCTCCAGCCCCCTGACTTCTCTTGGCTCTACCTTTCCTTCTTGTTTGGTATGTTTATTTATTTTTTCTGGTGTATTTTCTTTTTGATGGGGGTGTACCATACCATATAATTGCTTCCTATTGTGGGGGCACCTGACATCTGGGGCAAGAAAAACTGATGTAATGACATTGGCTGCATGTTTTATACCCCTGACGACCTGACGTCATGGAAGAAGAGACAACATCTGACGCAAAAATCTGAAGACTCTGGTATTCAGGCCGGCTGAGGGCTACCTGCAGGCAGATAACCCATGTGTAATGACTGCAACAGTGAATACACTCTAACATCTACATTTATGGTAAGTGTACACAACTGTACTTTTTCTTCTTTGATGAGAAAGGCAGTTAAGTGCCTGGAAGCACTTTAGAACTAAATGTTTCTGTGGACTCTGACATTATGAATAAACATTGGTCTAACTATATGCTTTAAATAGTTGACGTGTATTATGTGAAACAAATGTGATTACAGGATCTGATGCGTTAATTTGCCTGTTTTTGATATGGGTAAAACGGCTGTTGACCATGGAAACGCATGCTATGGTAGTGTCCAGATGGAGAAGAGCACACAAATATGAGCTGTATTGTATTACTGCAAAATACTATCTTGTACAGTGGAGGAGAGACTTTTGGAAGTGGTTCAGAATATCTGCAGGTTTGTACCTGAAACCTTGAATTCATGTGGGATGCCTTGCATAGATAACCAAGGAAGACTGTGGAAACACTTTGCTTTAATGTTTTATTTTGTGTTATTCCCCACAGCTGGCATGAAATAAAACTTTTGTTTTCCTCTTTAAATAAACCTCCTAAAAACTGCAAACTGACCACAGGCAATAATTTTTGGTTTATAGATTAATAGGTTCATAGGTAGCTACTAGGATATCGGCCTAAGGGCCTAAGTAAGCCTAGCCAACAAGATGTTCTTCGTGTTTCACTGTTGCAGTCATTACATCTGGGTTATCTGCTTGCAGGTAGCTCTCAGTCGGCCTCATTAACAAAGTCTAGGGTCCTGCGTTGGTTGCTGTCCCTTCTTCCATGATAGGTCGTCAGGGTTATAAAACATGCAGCTGATGCCATTACCTCAGTCTTTCTTGCCCTGCGGTGCCCGAAGCAGAAGCAGTTCGCAAGTGCCGGTTGGCCGACTCCTGAAATTTTCATTTTCGAGTTTCAGAACTGAAGTCTTCAACTAAAGCTAAGTACCCCATTGGGGAAACTTTTTCTTGCTCCTTATCAATGTCAGTAAAAGTTAATAACTGCATTACTTGTGGAAGGCAAATACCTCCTGAAGATTTTCATTTGTACTGTATTCCTTGCCTAGGCCCTGACCACGACGTAACTTGCTGTCGGTTTTGTGCTTTATTTAATCAGCACAGTATCAGTCATTGGTATATTTTCGCCTCTAAATATTTCGGTTCTCTGTTTAATTATCCAGAAATGTAGTCTGTTAGCCATCCGACTACCAGGATACCGAAAAAACGCAAAGATAAAGACAGAGACAGGCCGCTGAGGTCCAAAACTGCCGACGCTTCTCCTAAGCCAGTCGCCAGTTCACTGGTACTCAGTGAGGCGCTTTTGCAGCCCCTGATACCTGCTACTTCTGATTCGCAGGCCTCTACTGAGACCCATTCGGAGTCCGGTATGCCGCGAGATGCTTCAACTATGGAACCTGCAGATGTCTTTACCTTGGATGGGTCTGGGGCCGCTGTGCAGGCACCAGCTTCTTAGGGTGTATTCAGGCCTATGGACTTGCATATTAAACCGACGCCTCCTTCTTTACTTAGGCCTAAACCTCGATCCATGCCTAAAAAAATGACGCCCAGGCCACATGCTCAGGCCTCTATGCCTAAAAAACAAATGATAAGAATGGCTGAATATCTAATAACTCTAATCAGGGGTAGCCAATCCCCCCCCCCTTCTAAGAGGCCTAGGACTGAAGTTGATTATGAATTTTCTGATCAGGATTATGTTTTTTCTGATTCTTCTGATGATCTGGATTTGCCCTTATCTACTTATGAGGATTCTGATGCAGGAGACTCCATTCCCTCTGCTTCCCCTCCTGAGGATTTTTCTTTTGGGGAAACTTTACATACTCTAAGGGAGCATTTCCACTGGGAAAGCCAGGATTTTTCTGATTCAAAAAAGAGGCTTAGGGATTTCCTTCTCCTACCTCAGCATAGGCCTTTAGCTATTCCTCCTGTACTAGACATTGTTGATGATGTTTTTTTGGAATCTGGTTTGGCCCCTGATTCCCTGCCTCCTGCTCCCAGAAAACCTGACAGATACTACAGGGTCCCAGAAAACCTGACCGATACTACAGGGTCCCCAAGTCCCACAAGTTCCTTTTTAAAAATTCTGTTGCAGATCCAGAGACTATTTCACAGGGGCCCAAGGGCATTAAGGCTTCTGTTGCTAAAAATCCTACCCCTTCAGATAGAGACTCCAGGACGCTGGATAGATAGGGTAAGAAGGTTTACACTTCTGCAACATTGGCCATTAGGGCTTTAAACTGCCAGTTTCATATGTTAAAGCATCAGCAACATGTTATTGGACTGCTTAAACAGAAAATGATGTTGATTCCTGACTGTGTGGAAAGTAAAGAATTACAGGATTTAATGCATTCTGCTGAACAAGTTGGAAAACATACTTTGCAATGTGGTTTTGATTCATTAGAGGCCTCTTGCTGTGCTGCTGTTACTGGGTCTGTGCTAAGAAGGCATGCTTGACTTAAGGAGCAATCTTTGCCTGATCATGTTAAAGCTAAATTGTTGGATGTTCCTTTAAATCAGGACCGCCTGTTTGGCAACAAGGCTGAGGAAGTTCTTAAAAAGATGGAAGATAAAGCTAAATGTATGCAAACTGTTAAAGATTTCATACAAGTGCAACCTGCAAGATTTAGTAGGCACTGGCCTCTAAGAATTGGTCCTTTCCAGCCCCTTCCAGGTCTTCTCAAGCTAAACCCAGACACAGCAAAAACCCCAGGTTTCAGTCCCAGGGGACACACAGAACTAAGCAGTGGGGGGCCTCCACTTCCAAATCTGGGAATAATAGACTCCCCCCTATGGTAAACTGTCTCAATGACTTCCTTTTAAAATTTCCAAGCACTTATCAACTGACTGCCCCTTTGGGGGAAAAGATTGCACTTCATGCAAAGAATTGGGAACTCATTACCCAGGGCAAATGGGTTTTAAATGTAGTGTCCCAGGGATACAGATTTCACTTCCACACATTGCCAGCACCAAGCGGGTGGCCGGACCCACCCCCAAATCAGTGGGCAGAGACCCAAAAACAAGTACTTTCTCTCTTAAGCATGGGGTGGCTATTCAACTGGTACCAGAAGAGGAAAAGGGACAAGGTTTCTACTCAAGACTTTTCCTAGTACTCAGAAAAGAAGATTCATGGTGTCCTATCCTGGACCTGTCTACTCTAAACACCTTTTTGGAGATTCCAAAATTCAGGATACTGACTCTTCACCAATTACTTCCTATGCTAGGCAAAGATGCCTGATTGGCAACACTATATTTAAAAGAAGCATACCTGCACATCCCAATCAGGAAATCTTGCAGAAGATACCTACACTTCAAAGCAGGTTACACACACTATCAGTTCTCTGCACTGCCCTTTGGTTTATCTACTGGGCAGGGTAGATAAACCAAAGTGCCTAGCTCCAGTTATTGCATTTTGCAGGCAAAGAAATATTCAAATATACCCATACCAGGACGATTGTCTGATTCAAGCAGAAAGCCAGGACATACTTTTGAATCATCTGGCCTTTGTACAAAGTGTTCTAACTTGTCTGGGGTACACCATAAACGAAAATAAATCACACCTGGTACCCTGTCAACAAATTATATCCGTGGGAGCAAGCTTGAATACAACTTCCCAGATGGCTTACCTCACGCCAGAGAAACCAGTTTATTTGACAACCTACTTCAAACAAGTGGCCACAAAAACCCTGCTATCTGTAAGACAAATACTGCAAGCCTTGGGGTTAATGGCCTCCTGCATTCTTCTAATTCCATATGCAAAACTGCATATGAGGAAACTACAATGGTGTCTAAAAAGCATATGGTGTCAACATTCTCAAGACCTGGAAACAATGATTCCTGTCATACCTTGCCTATGCCTAGAGTTCCTTTGGTGGGCAGAGGCCTGCCACCAAAACAAGGGACTACCATTCACACCACCCCCTGCAGCCCAAACCCTAAGAACAGACGCATCAGACTATGCATGGGGGGCTCACCTGGCAGGGAAGTGCATTCAGGGCAAATGGAACCCAAGTCAAATGCACCTGCATATCAATCAAAAAGAGATGTTAGCTGCGCAGAATGCTCTGACAGCCTTCAAGGACCACATTCTTCCAGGACAACTAATGGTAAAGACGGACAACACCACTGTTATGTGGTGCATAAACAAGCATGGGGGTGCACATTCTTACCCCCTCTGCAGACTAGCTATGGCATTGGGGAACACAGCCTTGAGCTACCAAGTGCACCTACAAGCTCAATTCCTGCCAGGAAAATTAAATACACTGGCAGACGGACTAAGCAGAAATCTCATGGACCCACATGAGTGGAAACTGGAACCAAGGATTTTCAACATGTTGACAAGCAAATGGGGGAGCCCAGATATAGACCTGTTTGCCTCTCCCCAGAACTACCAATTAGGCATATTTTGCACAAGGACTCCCCACAAACAAGCCTGGAAAATGGATGCTCTGTCCTTCAGCTGGAAAAACCTATCAGTCTATGACTTCTCCCATCTGCCTCTGCTCTCCAAAGTACTACTAAAAATCAAACAGGACAGACCAAGGATGATTTTGATTGCTCCAGACTGGCCGCGCCAACACTGGTACCCCCTCCTGCGCAGTGTGTCATGGGTTATCTCCATGGCACCTGCCTCAGACTCCTTCCCTGCTGTCTCAGCAGGAGAACCAGATTCTGCACTCTCAGCTTCTAACACTGAACCTTGCAGCTTGGCTAATTACTTACTCCCTCCTTTACCATCCCTCAGCAAACCTGTGATGGATATCATTTTAGAGGCAAGAAGGCCTAGTACTAGAAAATCTTATGCTGAAAAAATGGAAATGGTTCCAGGCACAGAATCCATCTCAAGGGATGAGCACAGCAGCGCCCAATTTACCTCAGATTTTACAATACTTAACTGAGATGCTTCACAAGGGCCTGTCTTTTTCCTCCATTAAAATCCACGCCCCAGCCATTTCAGCTCATTATAACACAGAACTTCCCCTCTTCTCTCATCCACTGCTCAAGCAGTTCCTCAGAGGGGCCAAAAAGTTTGAGACCACCCAGGAGAGCTCCAACCCCAGCCTGGGACCTTTTCTTTGTCTTGGAGAAACTCACTCTACCTCCTTTCGAGCCAGCTGCTACTGCAGACTTAAAATTTCTTTCTTGGAAAATAGCTTTCCTTTTAGCAATCACTTCAGCTAGAAGGGTATCTGAATTACCGGCCCTTATGGCAGTGGAGCCTTTCATCATCTTTCACGCGGACAGGATGTCCCTCAGAACAAGTCCATCTTTCATGCCCAAGGTGGTATCCAGTGTGGCTCTTAATCAGTCCATTCATTTGCCAACATTCTTTCCCAATCCACAGAATAAGGGGGAACGGATACTGCATTCCTTAGATGTGCACAGACAACTTAGATTCTACTTGGACAGAACTAAACCTCAAAGGAAATCTGAACAACTGCTGGTGGCATTTGCTGCAGGGGCACAGAGGAAGTCTATTTCAAAGCAAACCATTTCAAAATGGATAAGCCATTGCATTCATTTCTGCTATAAGCACTATGGAAAACCTATCCCCCAGGGGATCAGACCTCACTTCACCAGGGCTGTATCTACCTCTACAGCCTTTCTCAGAGGCGTCCCTACCAGGGACATCCTAGAAGCTGCTACCCGGAGCTTTGGGAATCTACCCAAATGTAATGACTGCAACAGTGAAACACGAAGAACATAGTACAGTTGTGTACACTTACCATAAATGTAGATGTTCGAGTGTATTCACTGTTGCAGTCCTGGTTACCGTCCCTTCAGCCCCCTAACTTTTGGCTATGCCTCTACTTTCCTTTACTATGATTGAAAGCCTTTTTGGTGTATTTGCTTTTTTGTTGGAGGTATATCTTTGTGCTTTTATACTTAATTGCTTCCCATTAGGGGGGCACCTGACATCTGGGGCAAGAAAAACTGATGTAATGGCGTCGGCTGCATGTTTTATACCCCTTACGACCTGGAAGAAGGGACAGCAACTGATGCAGGACCCAAGACTTTGTTAATCAGGCCGACTGAGGGCTACCTGCAAACAGATAACTCAAATGTAATGACTGCAACAGTGAATACACTCTAACATCTACATTTATGATAAGTGTACACAACTGTACTTTCCCTGGCTTACGCCACCCAAGAAAGTTAATTTCCTGTGCCCCTTTCGAGCAGAGCCACAGAGGGGATCCCTGGTTTGTATTTCCTATTTCCCATCCACTCATCAAGATTTTTCTTGGAAGAGTGCTAATGAGGAACTTTGCTTGACATAGATGGGTAGCTTGTTTCAGAGTATAGGAAGTCTCTGGGATGAGAATCTATCCCTCCAGCATATCCTATTTATTGTGGTGACAATGTTTAGGTCCCTAGAGTGTGTAGCTCAGAGGGATTGGGATTTCTTTAGGTGTCGCATGTCCAACAGCTCTGGGTTTAACATAGCTTTATATGTTAGACAAAGATCTCCTCTGAGTAGGCGATATGCTACAGAGTAAAGCTGGAGTTTTTTGAGACCATCAGTGTAGGGCATCTGTTTGAGGCCAATAATCTTCTTTGTGACGTACTTCTGTGGCCTTTCCAGCTGCTGCAGATGTCTTGTGAGGTACATTCCAAAAGGGGCGTTGTACTCTATAATGGGTCTAATGAGTGCCGAGTAGAGGGGAACAATGACCTCTTTTTTTTCCTGGATGAGAACCCTTTTGTGATGAGGTGTGCCACATAGAAGGATTTCCTGACTACTGTGGCGATGTGATTATCAAAGGAGAGACTACTGTCCACATGGGTCCCAAGGTCTCTTATCACACATTTGTAGTTAAGTAGACTGCCGTTTATATGGTAGTTCATGGGTACAGAGTTTTTACCAAATGGGATGACAATGCACTTTTTGGCGTTGAGCTTGAGGCCATGCCTCTGACACCAGACATCTGTCTCATTGAGGCCCTTCTGTAGGATTCCACATCATTTGGGGACTCTACTATAGCTCCTAGTTTGCAGTCATCTGCGAACTTTGTTAGCCAGAGGCCTTCTGTGTTAGCCTGTACTTCAGAGAAGTAGATACCAAACAGGAGAGGTCCCAGGACTGAACCCTGTGGTACTCCATTTGTTACTGGTTTGAAGTTAGATTTGGAGTCTGCAACTTTTACAACGTGGGTTCTGTCAGTGAGCCAGTTAGCAATCCATCTTGTGACGTAGAGATTTATACCTAGTTTAGTGAGTTTGGCTATAATTCCAGAATGGGGGATGGTGTCGAAAGTCGGCAAGGTCAAGATAGGCTGTGTGAACCACTTTACTCTCGTCTACGGCTTTGGTGACTGCCTCAAAGAAGTTGATCAGGTTCAGAAGGCATGATCTGCCTTTCACAAACCCAAACTGGGTGGGGTACAGAGTTTGGAGGTTACCAATGTCTTTGTTTGAGTTCCATGATACGTTCCATGGCCTTGCAGACCAGGCTAATAGGGTGATAGTTCCCAGGATCAGTGGTGGCTCCCCCTTTGTGGAGTGGGATAACTGTTGCTGTGCGCCATTCAGTGGGCACAAAGCCTGATGTGAGACTATGATTGAACATGGTGCTTAGGTGGGGAGCCAGTTCATTCTGAAGTTCATGTAAAACGCAGCCTGGGATCTTGTCCAGTCCCATGGATGCTGTGTTTTTGGTTTTAGAGAGAGCAGCTTTTACCTGCATAGATGTGATTACAGGGACTCTGCATTCTTTCTGTATAGATATGGGTCCTTTAGGGGGTGAGAGGGGGGGTAAAGTTAGCACCGAACCTATCTGCCAGGATGTTGGCAATATCACTTGCATGATCTATGTTGTTAGCAGTGGGCAGAACAGTATTGTAGTCTTCATAAGCATGACATTCCTATTTGTTCTGCCTGAGTTTTTATCCTCAGCCCAGAAGAGGGATTGGCAGCTCTGCCAGAGTATCAAAATACTGACTGCTGTGCAGAACTACTTCAGAGTAAGTGCTACCTTTTAAAGTGGTAGGAGCCTGTACTGCATAACACATTTTTTGATAAAAATGGGAAAATGTTAAACACATGGTGCCCATAATGGAATTTACTCTGGCCAAAGGGATCCTCATGACATTAAAAAAAGGATGCTCTGAGGAACTGTTACTGCCCACACATGGATTTGTTCTAGGGGAGAACCTGTGTACAACTGAAAAGGGATTATTTTAAAGAAGGTGCAGACTTTTAGTGAAGCCAAAACTTGTGGTATGAAGTGTATCTACTGAATTTTGTGCAAAAATGGAAATATTACCTGAGGGTTTAGAAAATTCTAATAAGGCTATTGGCAGCCACTGACCAATACATCCTTGGGTTACAACCACAAGTTTCAACAATCATGAACCAGCCTTTTACCTCACTGCGAATCTGAAACACCCGTGAAGAATGTAAGGAATGATGATGGCATGGAGACCTGCATGTCAATAGTTGAGGGCCTTTCTAGTGCAGTGGGGCAGAATTGTTTAATTTAATTACTGCGAAAGTCTGACAAGGCCATCAGTGACACCTTTTCAGTGGAAGCCCAGGCGGAAAAGCTACTCTGTGATCAACAGTTATAGGTAGCAATTTTCATTACAGAATAAGATACGTAGTTTCATATTAAAAAAAAAAAAAAAAAAAAACCACCAGGTGCACAATCAGTAGTATATGCATTTCCTTGAAAATGTACATTTCCTTATTAAAACAAAGATGATGCACTCAGTGAGAGAATTTTGTGACCTTATTGTAGGACAAAACTTATATCGTATCAGGCAATTGTAACACAAGTAATTGAAACCTCTAAATGACAGCAGAAATTATATTTGCACTATAAATTCAGGTAGCTAGAAGGTAGGTTGTGACATCTCTGAAGACTGATATTTTCAGTAGGAAGATGAAATCAATGAGGGTGGTACTAGTTCCAGCTGTTGATTTGCTATTAGTGTACATTTGTATATTGGAGTTTTTTAGCATTAGCCTGGTGAATAGCACATTGTTTGCATTTTAATAGAAAGGCTGTACATTTTATTTTGAAATGCTTGGTGTTATTTCTGTTATTCTTGTGGAAGTTCATACCACTGCTTGGATACACCCTCCTTATCATGTGATACTTGGATTTGAATTGGCTACTTATCCTTTGACCACAGTGATTTAGTTAGAATGTCATATCCTAACTGTTCTTAAAGCTGGACATTTGTTTAGATAATGCAGGAAGTTGTGAGCCAACTTGGGATGGTTGTCTTTTAGATAGCTTTGGAATTCCATTCAGTTAAGCTGAGTGATGGGCTTTATTAAGTTGATTGTTATCACAAAACTCCAAAATTTGTAACCAGTTTTTGAAGAAGGGAGTCACTAAGAATCATGAGTACTGGTGAGCCGTAGAAGAGGATAGAAAGAAGGTATACTAGTGCAGTAGTCTTTCCATATTGTGAGGGTAAATAGGGTGGGTGAGACTTTGACAAGTAGTCCTAATTTTACATGAGTGTTTTGATATTTCGTATGTTTAAATCATACCCTTGATGAATATTCTTAATAATTTTGAATGGAAGGCTACTTCTAGAGTAAAGTTTTGTGCTGACAATATGACAAATTATTTTTTTTTTCTGTTCAGAGACGTGCTTTGGTAGAAAAAAGTAAACTGGATTAGCGAGACCTAGGTAGTTTGGGAAGAGAGACTGTATACAGATCAAAGAAATTTAGAAAATTGCCCCATTGTTTACAGGACTAATTTAATTTAATTTTATTTTTCCACTATCCTTATTTATCCATGGTCATCTTTTTCCAGTTTTTCACGATCATTTCTTTGCAGTTGTTTTTAATACCATGGTAAGTAATATTTAATAGTAGTGTATAATATGTTTCTGGCATCACACCTCTTTTAGCTTAAATATAGAATACTTTTTTCAACTTTACTGCAAATGATTTTTAATATCAATACTAGCTAATTATTCTTTGTCACACATTTTTAGTTATAGTTTTTTTATTTAATGTGTATTGGGTTATTAATTTATTTATTAAGTACTGATTTTAGTGTTATTTTATATGGAGTGCTCACTGATTTTATAAGGACACGATTTTTTCAGTTGCACACTGGCCAGCACAAAATTGATGCACTTTTCCTGGTTTAAATTACTCATTAAATAGTTGTATAAGGTTGTATTCTTGTTTTAATTTTGATTTACTGTGTTTTACTATGCATATTGGTTAGATGTTCATCGTGTTACACTGCTGCAGTCATTACACTTGGGTTATCCTGCCGTCAGGCGGTTCCCCAGTCGGCCTGAGTTCCAAAGCCTTGGTCCGGCGTCAGTTGCTGTCGCCTCCTCCCTGACGTCAGTGCGACAGGGGTATATAAGATGCAGCCGACGCCATTTTCTTCAGTCTTTCTTGCCACACGGTGCCCGAAGCAAAAGCAGTACGCAAGTGCCGGTCGGCCGACTCCTGAGATTTTCATTCCGAATCCAGAACCAAAGTCTTCTACAAAGCTAAGTACCCCGTTGGGGAAACTTTTTCTTGCCTGAGACCGATGTCAGTAAAAGTTAATAACTGTATTTCTTGTGGGAAGCAAATACCTCATAAGGATTTCCAATCTTATTGTATCCCATGCCTAGGCCCAGACCACGACATCACTGGTTGTCGGTTTTGTGCTAGGTTTAATAAGCGGACTATTAAACATCGGTTTGATTTTGCCCGACATTATTTTGGCAGAAAATTCAATTATACCATGCCGTCAGAACTTCTGACGACCGGAATACATAAAAAGCGCAAAGACAAGGATAGGCATCCGAGGCCAAAAACTGACTAAGCCTCTTCTAGGCCAGTTGCCGGTTCTCCAGTTTTCAGCGAGGCGCCTCCGCAGCCCCTGACGACCGCCTCTGTAGAAACACAGGCCGCCTCTGACTCCCACGTAGAGACTGCTGGGCCTTCGGATGCACAAGTTATTCAGACTACCGAAACTACCCCTTCAGAGGGATCCGGAGTGGTTGGACAACCCCCAGCCTCAGAGGGTGTTTTCAGACCTAGCCAGTTAAGCATTAAATCTTCTGCTAAGTCTAAACCTGTTTTAAAAACAAAGAAACAAATACAGCATTCTCCAGGACAGGTCTCCATGCCTAAGAAACAAATGCTCAAAATGGCCGAAGACCTAATCACTCTTATCAGGGGTTCCCATCCCCCTCCTGATAAAAGGCATAGACTGGATGTAGACTATGACTCATCCGACCAGGTATCCATCTCTTCAGATTCATCCTCAGACCTAGGATACTCCTTACCCCCTTATGAGGATTCTGATGCTGAGGAATCAATTCCATCAGCCTCTCCGCCTGAGGACTACTCCTTTGGTGAAACCGTACATACCATGAGGGAGCATTTCCATTGGGAAGGCCAGGATTACTCAGAATCCAAGAAAAGGCTCAGAGACTTCCTTTTATTACCTCAACACAGACCCCTTGCTATTCCGCCAGTGTTAGATATAGTGGATTATGTGTATACTGAATCCAGCTTAAATCCTGATTCTGTACCCCCAGCCCCAGTTAAGCCTGACAGATACTACAGAGTCCCTGACTCACACAAATTTCTTTATAAAAGCCCTGTTGCCGACCCTGAAACTATTTCTCAGAGACCCAAAGGGGTTAAGGCCTCATCAGCAAAGAATCCAGTCCCCTCTGACAGAGATTCCAGAGCCTTGGACAGATGGGGGAAGAAAGTATATATGTCTGCAACTTTAGCAATGAGGGCCTTAAATTGCCAGTTTCACATGTTAAAATATCAGCAGTTTTTGATGTCTCAGTTGAAACAAAAAAATGCTTCCAGATTCAGATCCTCCTAATTTAAAGGAAATGCAGGATTTATTGCATGCAGCTGAACAAGTGGGAAAACACACTTTGCAATGTGATTTTGATTCTTTAGAGGCCTCCTGTAGAGCAGCTGTTACAGGTTCTGTCATTAGAAGACATGCTTGATTAAAAGAAGATACGTTACCAGATCATGTTAAAGCAAAACTATTGGATGCACCTTTATAGCAGGATGTGTTATTTGGAGTTAAGGCAGAAGAGGTATTAAAGAAAATGGAGGATAAGGCAAAATCTATGCAAACGGTGAAGGATTTCTTACAGGTTCAGCCTCCTCGATTTAGCAGAAATTGGCCAACAAAGAATTGGTCCTTTCCAGCTTCAGACAGACCCCAAAGGGGCAGATACAGACGTCCAAGAGACAGAGGTCAACCACAAGGTCTCGGCAATGGGGTGCATCAGGCCAGAAAGAAGGGGAAGACGGGCCATGACCTTATAAAAAACAGCCCCAATGACTTCCCACTACAGCTGCCAAACAGCTCTCTCTTGGCAGCCTCCTTGGGAGGAATACTAGCACTTTTCTATCACAATTGGCATATGATCACCAAAGACAAATGGGTTCTCAACATTGTATCTCAAGGTTACAGGTTCCACTTTCACACTCTGCCAAGGTTAAAAGGAATGCCAAACCTGCCACCAAATCAATGGGCAGAGGCTCAAAAATGAATTACAGCACTCATGGATATGAGAGCTATTCAAAAGGTACCACCACAGGAGCAAGGACAAGGATTTTACTCAAGACTCTTTCTGGTTCCCAGAAAGGACAAAGCCTGGAGGCCCATTCTGGATCTTTCTTCTCTAAACACTTACCTGGATGTTCCGAAATTCAAAATGTTGACACTACAGCAGCTTCTTCCCATGCTGGGCAAGAAAGCCTGGCTCGTAACATTGGACCTCAAGGAGGCATACCTGCATGTCCCTATCAGGCAAAACTGCAGAAGATACCCCAGATTCATAGCTGGTTCAATGCATTATCAATTCTCTGCACTGCCCTTTGGCTTATCTACTGCGCCCAGGATCTTCACAAAGTGCCTGGCACCAGTAATTACATTTTGCAGACAAAAAGGAATTCAAATTTATCTGTACCTGGACGACTGCCTGATTCAAGCAGAGAGCAAGGACATTCTTCTACAGCATCTGGCGTTTGTAAAACAGTTAAGTTGCCTAGGGTACACAGTAAACAAAAAGAAATCAAAACTAGTGCCCTCACAAGAGATAATATTCCTGCTTGCCAGCTTAAATACAACTGCCCAGATGGCTTATCTCATGCCAGACAAGCAAGGACATCTGACTCAATATTTTCAATTGATGGCAACAAGAACTCAACTCCCTGCAAGAAAAATTCTGCAGGCCTTGGGTTACATGGCATCTTGCATGCTACTAATTCCATATGCCAGGCTGCATATGAGGAAACTACAATGGTACCTAAAGAGTGTCTGGTCTCAACACTGTCAAAGTTTGGAAACAGTTATACCACTAATTCCTTGCCTGCAACAGGAGTTTCGATGGTGGGCTCAAGCTTGTCACCTCAACAAGGGACAGCCTTTTACTCAACCCACAGCCAGGCAAACACTGACAACAGATGCATTGGATTATGCCTTGGGAGCTCACATGGCAGGAAAATGTATTCAGGGCAGGTGGCCCGCAGAACAAAGGCATCTTCACATCAATCAAAAAGAGATGCTAGCTGTACAAAATGCCCTAATAGCCTTCAAGGACCTGCTACATCCAGGACAACTACTATTAAAGACAACACCACAGTTATGTGGTACATAAACAAGCAAGGGGGCACTCACTCTTACACACTCTGCAGACAAGCCATGAACTTGTGGAACACAGGTCTAAACTATCAGGTTCATCTGCAAGCACAATTCCTGCCAGGAGAGAAAAACACACTGGCAGACGACTTAAGCAGAAACCTCATGGATCCCCATGAATGGGAGTTGAATCCACAAATATTCAGAATGATAACACAGAAATGGTGGAGCCCGGACATAGATATGTTTGCATCCCCAATGAACTGCCAGCTACAGAAATTCTGCACAAGGACTTACCATCCACAAGCATGGAAAGTGGATGCCCTCTCCTTCAGCTGGAAAACCCTACAAGTATATGCTTTCCCATCACTGCCTCTCCTTCCAAAGGTACTCATCAAAGCCAGGCAGGAAGAGCCAAAGATGATCCTGATTGCACCAGACTGGCCACGCCAGTACTGGTACCCAATCTTGAAGAACTTGGCACAAGACCCACCCTGGATTTTGCCTCAAAACACCACATCTGCTGACTCAGCACAACAATCAGATACTTCACAGCCAGCTAAAGACTTTAAACCTGGCGGCATGGAAGATTACCTAGTCAAGCAAACAATGCCTGTCTCCAAAGCTGTTATGGATGTCATTCTGGAGGCCAGAAGGCCTAGTACCAGAAATGCCTATTCAGATAAATGGAAGAGATTCTTTGCCTGGAACCAGGCTCACAGCCTTGACCCTCTTGTCCCAAATATTCCTCAGATACTACAATATTTAACTGAGATGCTGGACAAAGGCCTGTCCTTTTCATCCATCAAGATCCATGCCTCTGCCATCTCTGCTCATTACAACACGGATCCACCAATTTTCTCTAATCCTTTGCTAAAACAGTACCTCAGAGGGGCTAAAAGCATAAGACCGCCCTGTAGAGCACCTACTCCAACTTGGGACCTCAACTTCGTGTTGGAAAAATTAACTTTACCTCCTTTTGAGCCAGCAAACACAGCAGATTTAAAATATTGCTCTACTCCTGGCAATAACATCAGCATGAAGAGTTTCAGAGTTACAGGCACTAATGGCAGTGGAACCTTTTATCATTTTCCACCAAGACAGGGTGTCTTTAAAAACTAACCCTACTTTTATGCCAAAGGTGGTATCAAGTGTGGCTCTCAAACTATCCATTTGCCAACTTTTTATCCAAATCCACAGAATAAAGGGGAGAGACTAATGCATTCTTTGGACATACACAGGCAGTTATGCTTCTACTTGGACAAAACCAAAGCTTTCAGAAAACCTGGGCAATTGGTAGCATATGCTGCAGGAGCACAGGGAAAAGCCATTTCAAAATGGATAGGATACTGTATACGTTTCTGCTATACACACCATGGAAAACCTGTACCTAACAGCTTTAAGTCTCACTCCACCAGGGCTACAGCCACTTCAACTGCCTACCTCAGAGGAGTACCTACCAAGGAAATTTTGGAAACGGCAACTTGGAGTTCTGTACATACCTTCACCAAGCACTACCATCTGCCTTTATACTCTAAATCCAGAGCTGGCTTCACCACTGCAGTGGTGTAGGGCCTTATAGCCACCCCTAATGCCTTATAGTACCAGCCACCCTTCTTCAGCTTTGGGATTCTACCCAAGTGTAATGACTGCAGCAGTGTAACATGATGAACATAGTCCAGATGTTCATCGTGCATACAGCTGCAGTAATCACAGATGGGTTTTCAGCCGTCAGGCGGTCCCTCGGTCGGCCGAATTCCAAAGTCTTGGTCCGGCGTCGGTTGTCGTCGCTTACTCTTCTGACGTCAGGAAGGCCAGAGTATATAAGACACAGCCGACGCCATGTTCTTCAGTCCTTTTTGCTGCGCGGTGCCCGAAGCAGAAGCGGTTCGCAAGTGCCGGTCGGCCAGCTCCTGATTTACGAAAATATTTGGAACCGAAGTCTTCATTAAAGCTAAGTACCCCGTTGGGGAAACTTTTCTTGCCTCAGACCGATGTCAGAAAAAGTTAATAATTGTATTTCTTGTGGGAAGCAAATACCGCATAAGGATTTCCATTCCCTTTGCATACCTTGTTTGGGCCCAGACCACGACGTCTCGGGCTGTTGCTTTTGCGCTACCTTCAATAAACGCACTATCAAGTGTCGGGCGGAGTTCGCCCAACACTTTTTTGGTAAAGCTTTTGACTATAAAATGTCGTCGGACACTCCGACTACCGTTTTATCCAAAAAACGCAAGGAAAAGGACTGACATGCGAGGCCTGCGGTCTCCACCGACACCACGCCGAAACAGGCTACACGTGGTCCGGTTCTCAGCGAGACGCCTTTGCAGTCCCTGACTACCGACGACACTCCTTTGGCGGTGTCTTCTGTACCTGAGACCGCTGGACCATCGGCCCTTTCCCAGACTACAACCGAAGCCCCGGCTTATGTCGAGCCTACAAATGTGGACAGATCCACCTCCACCCATGGTGTATTTAGGCCTTCATCTTCTTTTTCTATTAAGGCCTTTACTAAATCCAAAGCAGCTAGGCATCACACTAGGCCTGCTGCTCAAGGCCCATCTCCTGGACCCATGCCTAAGAAACAGATGCTTAAAATGGCTGAGGATCTAATAACTCTCATCAGAGGTTCTCAGCCCCCTCCTGACAAGAGACCCAGAGTGGAGGAAGAATCCCCTCTTCTGATCAGGGATCCATTTTATCAGAGCATTCTGATGCAGAGGAACACTCTTACTCCCCTTTTGAGGATTCGGATGCAGAACAGTCCATTCCTTCTGTATCCCCTGAGGATTTTTCTTTGGGGAAACCTTGCACACCTTGAGGGAACACTTCCATTGGGAAGGCCAAGACTTTTCAGATTCCAAGAAAAGACTTAGGGAATTTCTTTGGTTACCTCAGCACAGACCTCTGGCTATACCCCCTGTTTTGGAGGTACTGGATGATGTCTATTCGGAGGCTTGTCTTAATCCTGATTCTCTGCCTCCTGCACCAGTAAAGCCTGATAGATATTACAGAGTACCCAGTTCTCACCAATTTCTTTACAAAGGCCATAATGCTGACCCTGAAACAATTTCACAAGGCCCTAAGGGATTAAAGGCCTCCACTACCAAGAATCCACTTCCTGCAGAAAGGGAATCTAGATCTCTAGAAAGGTGGGGTAGGAAGGTATATACCTCGGCCACCCTAGCCATGAGGGCCTTAAACTGCCAGTTTCATATGATTAAATATCAACAGTTCCTGTTATCACAATTAAAAAACAAAATGTCTCAACCTGAACAACCAGAGTTACAGGATATGATGCATAGTGCGGAACAAGTGGGTAAACACACCTTACAATGTGGTTATGATGCCCTAGAGGCCTCCAGTAGAGCGGCTGCTACAGGATCAGTCATTCGCAGACATGCCTGGCTTAGGGAACAAAATTTGCCTGATCATGTGAAAGCTAAACTTCTTGATGCTCCTTTACAAAAGGATGTACTTTTTGGTACTAATGCTGAGGATATACTACGAAAAATGGAAGAAAAAGCCAAATCTATGCAAACTGTCAAAGCTTTCTTACAGGTCCAGCCACCACGATTTAGCAGGAATTGGCCTTCAAAAAACTGGTCTTTTCCAGCCACTGACTGAGGTAGATACAGACGCACAAGGGGCAGAGGGCAGTCACAAGGATCATATAGAGGCAGACAATGGCAATCTCCAGCACCAAGAGGTGGTGAAGACAGTGCGCAACAATACAGGAAGCAAACCCAATGACTCCCTCATTTCCATGCCAAGCAAGTCTCAGCTGGCAGCACCTTTGGGAGGGAAACTAGCATTATTTGCAAACAATTGGCATATTGTCACAACAGACAAATGGATTCTGGACATTATAAACAGAGGCTACAAATTTCAATTTCACACTCTTCCAAAAGTGAGAGGCATGCCAAACCTACCACAAAATCAAAGGGTAGAGGCACAACTGCAAATTTCAAAGCTCCTAAACATGAGAGCTATACAAAAGGTACCTACGCACCAACAAGGTCAAGGTTTGTATTCAAGACTCTGCCTGGGACCAAGAAAAGGAACCGACTGGAGACCCATTCTGGACTTATCCATCCTAAACACATTTCTACTGCACCAAAATTCAAGATGCTCACATTACAGCAACTTCTTCCCATGCTGGGCAAGGAGTTTTGGCTGGTAACATTGGACCTCAAGGAGGCATACCTGCATGTCCCAATCAGACAAAGCTGCAGAAGATACCTCAGATTTCTTGCATGTTCAATCCACTATCAATTCTCTGCATTGCCCTTTGGCTTATCTACTGCGGCCAGAGTATTCACAAAGTGCCTGGCATCAGTGATTGCCTATTGCAGACTTCAAGGGGTACAAATTTACCCTTATCTGGACGACTGCCTGATCCAAGCGGACAGCAAACAAATACTACTGGAACATCTGGCATATGTGACACGGTTGCTGCTTTCTCTGGGATACACCATCAACAAGGAGAAATCAAGGCTAACACCATCTCAGAAAATAACCTTCCTGGGTGCCAGCTTGGACACAAACACCCAGATGGCATACCTTACGTCAGAAAAACAAGGGCAATTATCTCAGTACTTCAAAACACTAGCAAAAAGTACCAGGCTTACTGCAAGGAAAATCCTGCAGGCTCTGGGATTCATGGCATCTTGCATTCTTCTAATCCCATGTGCAAAGCTGCATATGAGGAAACTTCAATGGTACCTAAAAAGAATCTATGGTCTCAACACAGTCACAGCTTGGAAGCAATTATACCAATAATTCCATGTCTGCAAAAGGAATTTCTATGGTGGGCCCAAGCATGTCAAGTAAACACAGGCCTTCCATTCTGCAAGCCTCAAGCAAAACAAGTCATAACCACAGACGCTTCAGATTACGCCTGGGGGGCGCACATGAAGGACAGGTGCATTCAGGGCAGATGGTCCCAAAAGGAAAAGCACCTTCACATCAATCAAAAAGAAATGCTAGCAGTAATAAATGCAATTACAGCTTTCAAGGACTTCCTGCATCCAGGACAATTACTGATAAGAACAGACAACACCACAGTAATGTGGTACATAAACAAACAAGGAGGAACACACTCATACCCCTTGTGCAGGCTAGCCATGACTCTTTGGAACTTGGCTCTGGAAAGACAAATCGAACTTCAATCACAGTACTTGCCAGGACTGGAAAACACACTGGCAGACACTCTGAGCAGGAATATGACAGATCCACACGAATGGAAGCTGCATCCACAGGTGTTTACGGAGATAATCCAAGCGTGGGGGAGGCCAGACATAGATCTTTTTGCCTCCCACAGGAACCATCAATTGAAAAAGTTTTGTTCAAGGACCTTCCATCCAAAGGCCTGGAAAGTGGATGCCCTTTCATTCAGTTGGGCAGCATGGACAGTTTATGCATTCCCACCTCTGCCTCTTCTGCCCAAGGTGCTTTTGAAAGCAAGAACAGACAAACCGAGGATGATACTGATTGCTCCAGACTGGCCAAGGCAACACTGGTATCCACTCCTGAGGAGCCTAACACATACTCCTCCCTGGTCCCTGCCTCTAATACCTCTTCTGCTGACGCAGAACAGCTACAAAACCCTTCACAGTCAGCTGAAAACACTCAACCTTGCTGCGTGGAAAATTCCTTAACACCACATCAGACTCTACTCTCCAAGGAGGTGCAGGATGTCATTTTGGAGGCCAGAAGACCATCTACAAGAAAAGCTTACTCCATAAAATGGAAGCGGTTTTGCTGCTGGAATGAGAAAAGAAGACAGGACCCTAGAAAATTGAACTTGCCTCAGGTTTTACAGTACCTAGCTGAACTGCTGAACAGTGGACTTTCATTTTCTTCCATTAAAATACACGCCTCAGCCATTTCTGCAGAATTCAACACGGATCCTCCTTTATTCTCTCACCCTCTCTTATGGCAGTTCCTCAGAGGGGCTAAGAATATTAGACCTCCAAGGAAGCAACCAATACCAGCCTGGGACCTTAATTACATACTAGAAAAATTAACATTGCCTCCCTTTGAACCTGCTGCCTCAACAGATCTGCAATATTTGTCCTGGAAAACAGCTTTCCTTCTGGCCATCACTTCAGCTCGTAGGGTTTCTGAACTACAGGCCCTCATGGCGGTGCAGCCCTTCCTCATCTTCCATCAGGATAGGGTTTCCCTTCGTACTAATCCATCTTTTATGCCAAAAGTGGTATCCAGGGTAGCCTTAAACCAAGCCATACACCTACCTACCTTTTATCCTAACCCTCAAAACAAAGGGGAAAGGCTGCTTCACTCTTTAGACATCCATAGGCAGCTACGTTACTATTTGGACAGAACAAAGTCCTTCAGGAAATCAGAACAACTCTTTGTGTCCTATGCCGTAGGGGCTCAAGGGAAACCAGTTACCAAACAGACCATTTCCAAGTGGATTGGCCACTGCATACGTTTTTGTTACTTCTATCATAGGAAATCTGTCCCTACTTGTATCAGATCTCACTCCACCAGGGCCACAGCCACATCTACAGCCTTCCTCAGAGGTGTGCCTACTAAGGATATTTTGGAGGCAGCCACTTGGAGTTCTGTACATACCTTCACAAAACACTACCACCTGCCCTTATACTCCAGAACAAGAGCAGGCTTCGCCACTGCTGTTTTGCAGGGCATTCTGGCTCAACCCAGTTCCTCATAGTACCTACCACCCTATGCATAGCTTTGGGACTCTACCCATCTGTGATTACTGCAGCTGTATGCACGATGAACATAGTACAGTTTTGTACCTACCATAAATGTAGATGTTCGAGTGCTAATACAGCTGCAGTACAGGTTTCCCTCCCTCCTTCCCCTCTTGGTTAGGGCATGGGGCCTAACAACCTCTTCATACCCCCTGACTGGGTTATCCTGTTATGTTTTATTTGCTTGCTTACACTGATTTTGCATTACATTGCATTGCTTGCATATGTGGATAAGCTTTACTTATGTATTGCCTTCCTTTTGGGGGCACCTGACATCTGGGGCAAGAAAGACTGAAGAACATGGCGTCGGCTGTGTCTTATATACTCTGGCCTTCCTGACATCAGAAGAGTAAGCGACTACAACCGACGCTGGACCAAGACTTTGGAATTTGGCCGACCGAGGGACCTCCTGACGGCTGAAAACCCATCTGTGATTACTGCAGCTGTATTAGCACTCGAACATCTACATTTATGGTAGGTACAAAACTGTACTTTTTGTACCTACCATTAATGTAGATGTTCGAGTGTTCACACTGCAGCAGTCCAGGTTACCCTTCCTCCATCCCCTCTTACTTGCTGGTACGTACCTATGTCTTCTACCCTCTACTACCTATGGGGAGTATTTGCTGGTATCTGAAAGTTGTTGATTGCTTTACTTATGTATGTTTTATTAGCAATTGAAATAGCCTACCTTTTTGGGGGCACCTGACATCTGGGGCAAGAAAAGTTGAAGAAAATGGCGTCGGCTGCATCTTGTATACCCCTGTTGCACTGACGTCAGGGAGGAGGCGACAGCAACCGACGCCGGATCAAGACTTTGGAACTCAGGCCAGTTGGGGAACCGCCTGACGGCAGGAGAACCCAAGTGTAATGACTGCAGCAGTGTATACACTCGAACATCTACATTTATGGTGGGTAAAAAAACTGTACTTTTTAGTAACATTTTTTGCAGATGTATATATTTTAGGGTTCTTGCACACAGACCTGAAGAAGTCTAGAGGGGACGAAGGTGATCTTTGCTAACAATAATGTATAAAAATAATTACGTTTTGGACAATGTATTTTTTCCTGGATACTAAAATGTAATTTTTTTGATTGTCAAATGGTCTAATGTTTAAATATTTCCAACCACTTATTATAATTTACTTGATAAATTCACAGACTTTGTTTAATAATAATCGGTTTAAGAAGTACCACATCATTATTAATTGTATTGAAAATGTATAAGGTTTAAATTATTACTACATTTAGTAAGTAGAGCAGTACCAGCTTGACTATCACGGGATTCCAGATATTGACTAAGGCTCTTGCTGCCCCTATAGTGCCTTTTTTAGGCAAGGTTCAAATGACAAATTCACCACCGTAACAGGAACAGGCAAGCAAAAACTGAAGGTAATGCTACTCAATGCTAGAAGTCTAAATCTCAAAATGCACTCCCTTGAGGCACTCCTTAAAATGGAGAACATCGATATCTGTGCAGTGACTGAGACCTAGTTCAAGGCTCCGGAGAGCACCCCTGCATTACCAGGCTATAACTCCTACCATACTTTTTGGCCAATTAACCTGGACCGGAACACCAAAGGCGGAGGTGTGTCCATATTCATTAAGGATAACCACACCTCCAGGCTAGTTGCTCAGCATAATGCATCCAAGGTTATCCAAGTGCAACTAACTTTGGGCAAAACTGCAATTCAAATTGTAGCTTGCTACAGATCCCCCACCATGTCCCAGGATTCCCACTCTTCTTTTCTTGATGTAGTGGAAAATATTAGGGTTCAACCAAACACCCTAATAATGGGCAATTTCAACTACCCCACCATTAACTGGGAAAACTACTCATGTGCCAACTCCTTTGCTCAACGCTGTCTGGAATTCATAAATTCCAATGCCCTGGATCAACTTATCCACACCGCCACCAGGGGTAATAATATCCTAGACCTAGTCATTACCAGCATGAGTGACCGATGTTCCACACCTGAAGTCAGCTCCTCGGACAGATCTGACCATAAGCTAATTGACCTAGATATCCACATCTTGCCCCCACCCCACCCCCCATTAAGGAAGTCATGGTAAAAAATTTCTCCAAAGCCAACTTCATGCTTCTTAAGACAGAAGTGGCAAACTTCATGACACCCATGCAGATGGACAATACAGTTACGACTGCTGAATCCTACGCAGATGCATTCTATAAGCACTTACATGAGTGCATGGATCGTGCTAGCCCAAACAGAACCAAGACACTGTCCTCCAAAAAAAAAAAAAAAAAAAAAGGAAGCCAGTCTAGTGGTCCCCTGCCCTAAACAAACTGTACAACAGAAGGAAGAAATTGTTGCAAAAGGGAGTAAAATCCCATGAGTGGAGGAGTTCCCTTGTCAGCCTCTGTAAGAAGCTGAGAATCCATTATAAGATTCTCCAAAGCTAGCTATGAAAACAAAATCACCACTGATTCTAGGGACAACCACAAAGCATTCTATAGCTATGTCAAGAATCTCAATGGCAACACCCAAATCTGCTCTGAGTTACAGCGCAATGACATGAACTTCAGAACGAACTGGCTCCCCACCTAAGCACCATGTTCAGTCATAGTCTCACATCAGGCTTTGTGCTTTGAGCCACCACTGATCCTGGGAATTATCGCCCTGTTAGCCTGATGAGCCTGATCTGTAAGGCTATGGAACGTCGTATCATGGATCTCATAAACAAAGACATTGGTAACCTCCAAACTCTGGATCTCACCCATTTTGGGTTTATGAAAGGCAGATCATGCCTCTTGAACCTCATTGACTTCTTTGAGGCAGTCACCAAAGCTGTAGACGACGGTAAGGTGTTTCACACAGCCTATCTTGACCTCGCCAAGGCTTTCGACACCATCCTCCATTTTGGAATTATAGCTAAACTCACTAAACTAGGTATAAATCCCTGCGTCACAAGATGGGGTTGCCAAATGGCTCACTGACAGAGAACCCACACTGTAAAAGTTGCAGACTCCAAATCTGACTTCAAACCAGTGACAAGTGGAGTACCACAGGGTTTAGTCCAGGGACCTCTCCTGTTAGCCTGTACTTCAGAGAAGTAGATACCAAACACAGAAGGCCTTTGGCTAATGAAGTCCGCAGATGACTACAAACTAGGAGCTGTAGTAGAGTTCCCAGATGATGTGGACATCCTACAGAAGGGCCTCACTGAGACAGATGCCTGGTGTCAGAGCCATGGCCTCAATCTCAATGCCAAAAAGTGCATTGTCATCCCTATTGGTAAAATGTCTGTACCCATGAACTACCACATAGGCGGCAGTCTATTTAACGGCGAATGTGTGATGAGAGCTGGGGACCCAGGTGGAGAGTAGTCTCTCCTTTGATAATCACATCACCACAGTAGTCAGGAAGTCATTCTACCGTGGCACACCTCATCACAAAAGGGTTCTCATCTAGGAAAAGAGGTCATTGTTCCTCTCTACTCGACACTCATTAGACCCATTATAGAGTACAATGCCCCTTTTGGAATGTACCTCACAATTTATCTGCAGCAGCTGGAAAGGACACAGAAGTACCTCACAAAGAGGATTACCGGCCTCAAACAGATGCCCTACACTGACCATCTCAAAAAAACTCCAGCTTTACTCCATAGCATATTGCCTACTCTGAGGTGATCTCTGCCTAACATATAAAGCTATGTCAAACCCAGAGCTGTTGGACATACTACACCTAAAGAAATCCCAATCCATCTGAGCTACACGCTCTAGGGACCTAAACCTTGTTACCACAATAAACAGGACATGCTGGAGGGATAGATTCCTGTCTTAGAGACTTCCCATATTCTGGACCAAGCTACCCATCTTTGTCAAGCAAAGTTCCTCATTAGCACTCTTTAAGAAAAATCTTGATGAGTGGATGTGAAATAGGAAATACACCCCGGGGATCACTTCTGTGGCTCTGCTCAACAGGGGCACAGGACAATAACTTTCTTGGGTGGCTTACGCCAGGGAACCTTGTTGGCTAGGCTTACTTAGGCCTTTGGGCCGATAGCCTAGTACCTGCCCATGAACCTATAAGGATGGGGGAAGTGATTTGAATTTATTAACATGTACACAATGAACTTTGTTTTACAACCAAATAAACCAATCCCACACCTGATAACGGGTATATAGTCAGAAAGTTTGGGCTGAAACTGTGATTCTGTTTATTTTTTGCTTTGTTTGAATCACTTATCTGTATGCTTAATAAAGGATTTGCTACTGGAAGCACTGTCTACCCTGCTTGGATTACTTATGAATACCTACTAGAGTTAATAATTCTGTATAATATTAATAATTCAAAATACAGTAGAGATTTGATTGTCTGAGCTAAGTGGGACCTAGGGTAATTTGGGTAATCAAACGTATAATTGAGATAGATAAAAAAACTTCAAAAAAAATAAAAAAAACAGAGTCCGAGCTGTGGTCAGACTGTAAACATGATAAAAGTTGGCCATTCAGAGAAACAAATTGGTTATATTACCTCAGTGAAAGTATACAAGTTTTGATTGACATTATACTGCTTGTGTAAATGCTCTTAATTTTCCAGTGCAGGTATCATGTACAAAACTTTAAATATTGTTGAAATGTAAATGTGCTAATGTTTCATGCAAGAGTTCCGTGTGTTCTATCACCTTGTGTTCTTTTCTTGAAGTAAAACGTTTTGTGCTTTCAGTTAGTATCGCTGTCTTGAGATTTGACTATTTGATCTGGTAGTTAACATGTCTGTCTATATGAATTAGTTTTAAATATATAGTGTCTGTTTAATATAGGGATAATAGGCCAGAGTCCTGCTTACAGTGAATAGTTAAGCACTCTTTAGTGACACACCGTGCTAATGCATTTTGAATTAAGTTACTGTAAGCACTCCTCTTGTCACATGGCTTGTATCCCCGTGTGTGTTACGTAACTGACACGTTTGAGAGTGGTTGCCATAAGCTACAGATAATAATATTGACTCGAGTGATTAAGTGAAGGTACAGCTGGTCAGGGTACAGTATGTAAACTGTTGGTCAGTCTACTGACCCCTCATTGTTGCAGTTTATTCTGAACTTGGTGTGGTGTAATGTTTGACTGTTGTGCATCTAAATGACGAGGAGTGCACACCTGGATACTGTTGCAGTTGTGCTGAGGTGAGTTTGACTGATCATATGAATTTTGGATTGCTTGTAAATCTACTTGTTGAGAGAAAATGATTCTTTTGTTCAGAGTGAGGATTGTAGTTTCAATGGTCTATATTTAATAAACTGTTTTATGTTGTGGATATTGAGACATCTTGTAAAAATGCAGCCCTTGTTTCACTCTTGGAAGCCGTTGAGGTTTTTATTAGCATTTTAAGTCTTTGGACGCAGTGTCAGGATGACTGAACCAAGTGTTCCTTGCTTCACCTGTATCATTTTCTGCTCTTCATGACGTGTATGTTTTACTATTGCTGTATGCTTTTGTGTGTATAAAGACACCAGAATGGACGTTTTTAAGCTAAACTTAATCTTCATTTTATTTTATAGTTTGATGTTGACATTGTGTACTTCTCATTGTTAGACCATTTCAGTCAGTGTAACAGTGCAGTTAGAGGTGTCACAGTTGAAGATGTCATTTAATTTGTCATGGTTAGCTTCATGTAGAATGTTGCACATGCCCCAGAGGAACTCTGCGTTACTGCAAAAAATGTACTAGAGGTCTAAACCTCTCAAGATTATTTCTAAGCAATTGCAAGCAGTCTTTTACTTATAGCCTTCAAGGGTTACAAAATGCTCAAAACAAATTATTTTTGTATATTACAATGTTAAAATCAAAAGATGACGTGCAGTAATAATTTGAATGTCTCTTTTCCTATATTTTTCATTGGTTCTATCTGATAGATATCAGTTTTGGTTTTCTGGTGTATATGAAGACTTTAAGTGTTTTGTTACTTTTGTGGAATAATGTAGTAGTAGTTTAGAATGTTGCTAGCTAGCTATGTATATGGATTAGAAAACTGCAGGTAAAGGTGTTGGTAGCATATACCAAGTATACCTCTTTAACCCTTTTTAAGCGCAACCTGGATAACTGGATGGGAAACAGAAAATATAGCCCTGGGATTCCACCCATGTCCCTGCTGGACAGGGGCATTGGGTGCTGATTTGTCTAAACATGGGCTAAACTCTTGGCTAGGCTTATAAGGGCCTCAGGGCCAATAGCTTGGTAACCTCCTATGAGCCTGTGAAATGTTTTTGATGAACATTAAAGAAGAAAAACAAATTTATTGTAAGTACAACATGCTACAGTATATTACTGTAGTACAAGCTCAAAAAACATGCACAGGCAGTTACGTATAATGTTTACATATTCAGACTTTATGATTTTTCCTACCCAAAAACGTTGGAAGACTGTGTTCAGCTAATTGATATTTTGGATAGTCAGTGTTCAGATAATTGACTCTCTACTGTAAGTTTTTATTTTTTGATTTAGGACGGTTTTAAGTTTGCTACTTCTACCATTTTCTGATTTTTTCTTTCTTCCTCTTCTGCTTTTTAATATACAGTGATTAACTAGAGATACAGGAATTGAGAAACTTCCACACTGAGAAGATTCTTACACTGTTTTGGAATATGAATTAGACTAATATACATTCATTTCTACTGTATTATGACGAGAGAAAAACAGTATTAGTGCTCTGATACCCCCTAAAAAAACTTTGAGTCTGAGACCTTAGTTTGTAGTCTAGGACATAGTTTATTAGCTGGAGTAAGTATGCATCTTTCTAAGATTTTAGATGGGGGCAAAAGATGGCTATGAGCCTTAAATTGGGTAAGTTACATACTTTCCTCATTTATGGAGTTGGGATTATGAATGATTTCTTCCACAGTTCTGGTACGTGTGATTTTGAGATGGACCTGTTTGAGTACAGTTATGTAATAGGCTATGGCATGAGTAGAAGTATTCAGCAGGAGTTTGATCAACTGCCAGAGTTGTTGGTTTTAGTTGAGAGTTTCAGAACTGTTTACTAGACACGTGTTCAACTGTAAATCATGCAGTATTTCTTTCTAGGGTCCGTTCACTATTTCATCAGGTAGTTTTTTGCTACTGTTGCTACTACTTGAATCAAGTGCAGGTTGAATTTTGGACTATGTTCTAGACAGTGTCATTTAAGAGGTTTGGCTGAGTAGTTCTATCAAGTTTTAAGAATCTATTAATGTTTGACCGGTATTTTTTTTTTTGGGGGGGGGGTTAGAGAGTTTTTTTTAGAGAGGTTTTGTCAGTATAGTGTTTTTTTTCTTTTAGGGTGAGTTTCTTTGCATGTTCTCTCTGATGGCTGTATTCATGCTAACTTGTTTGGGTTGTTGTGCTGAACTGGTTTTTCCTTGCTTTGTCCCTCTTTGCATTGCTTGTTTGACTTCTTTGGTTAGTTGTTGAGCTAGATCAGTTTTGATACATTTCCTACTTAATAGTGTATGGTTGAGTTGTCAGGACCAGTTAGTTTGCTTGAAAGAAGTGGAGTAGACTGGGAATTTTTGAGGTTCCTAACTGAGTTGTGTGGATTTGTTTATTGCTCAAGGGCTTTGGTGGATAATATATGTAGGACTGTGGTCACTTAGTGAGTCTAGAAGGGCATCTATTTTGCTGATCTTTATCAGGGAGTGTTGATGAGTACCCAGTCTAGAATTGTCCGTCTCCCAGAGGGAGAGTTGATTAGTTCGGAAAAGTTGAATAGATTGGTAAGATTACAGTTTTCAGTTTGGAAAATCCAATTGTAATTAAAGTACACCAGTAAGGTAGTTTTCTGGGTTAGACTTAGTGGCCTGTGACAGTGTGTCTTCATTTGTAGAAGTTTTGTTAAGTGGTATGTAAATGGCTGTTGTACATGGGGATTTTTTAGTGTTTGGTTTTAGTAGGGTAAAGATTAAAGCTTTGACTTGGGGAACAGCATTAGTGTAGATGGAAAGCTGCTGAGTATTCTTAAACATGATGGCTACTTCACCACCTCTTATTTATACTGTCAGTTCTGGTCACATTATAACCCTATAGTAACATTTCTTCATCTTTAGTGGAAGGTTTTAGCCAGGTCCTTGTCAAGGACAGAATGTCTGGTTTATGAGAAGAGATCCAAGCATGAAGCTATGGAGGTTTAAGAAGCTACAGATGTTTAGGTTAAATATATTTAGTCCAGATGGGGAGTTTTGTTGATCCTGTTTCTTTGATCTGTCTAGATGAGTAAAGGTAGATGTTCCTTTGATCGTATAAGACTTGGCCAGGGTTAGGATTTATATCTCTGCATAGTGGAAGAGTTGATGGGCGTGTACATGGACATGTTAGTGTTGGTGAGCTAGTATACATTTAATCTTTGGGTGTTTGTTGCTGAGAACTTGAGTATGGGTGATTTAATATTGGTAATCTTTTGTGGGGCTAGATACTGGTATATATTTTTTTAAATCGGTTATTTTATAGTTGGAGAGATGCTGATGTTTGACTGTAATGGGAGGTACAGTTATGATATATTGGTATGCTGAAATAAATTGGTAACCATGATAGCTGTAGAGTGGCATGTCGTCCGACTTCAGAGTAGCGTTGGGAGAACTGGTAGAAAGGAAAGTCCAGAAGCTGTATAGATAGTCAGTTACCATCCCAGAAAATTTTGTGAAAACATGTTGATTCATTTTGGAGATAGACATTTAAAGACTCCAAATTACTGTGTAGCCAGTGCATAGTTTGTGTGGGATACCAGAAATTAGCAGCATCTTGCCGTTTCTAAGAGACCTGTTCCATGTACCTGTACCTTTATCTGATGCTTGATACATTCAGTATAAGGAAAATGAATGAAATACATGTGGTAGATTAGTTGTTGGAAAACCCTATATAGAAATTGCAAACCATTTGCGAGAATCACCAAAAATTGTAAACCATATGCAAGAATCACCAAACAAATGTTTTCCATTGCTGAGATATAATAATTACTTGTAGACAGGTTAAAATATCTAATAATTTAAAAGCATTAGAAATGCCCAGTCCTTGGAATTCTGTGGAAGTCTGTTAGGAAAAGGAAGTTTGTGCCATTTTTTTTTTTTTTTAAGAAGCTTAGAAGATTTTTTTTTTTTTTAAAGGATATTTTGCTTTCCTTAAGTGGAGACAATAAAAACAAAAGTAAGGCTTGAGCTGCACATAGTGTTAACAGAGTGACTGCATAAAATTTGAAATATACTGATTTGCATAAAGTTTATCCAGTCAGACTCAGAAAGCAGCAGGCACGGTATGTTAATTTAAAAAAAAAATGTGACGAATATTTTACGCCTCTAATCCATAATTTTTTTGTAATGCAGTTCAACTCGGGTACTGTATATTCTGGTGTTTGCATAATTGAAAACAATGAAGTGCTTATGGTTAGGATGGTGTGTTAATGTTTTTGAGATGTGGGGGGAGAAGGCAGTTTCTAGAGAACTCATGCAGGCATGGGGAGAGCAAATTCCAAACACTGGCTAAATGTTAGGCTTAATTCCAGGAGTTTCAAGTTAAGAAGCACAGGGCCTAACCACTTAGTTACCATACTAGTCCATTTATGTGAAGCATCATAGTCTTAATCTTTCCAGTAAAATAATGGTCTTCATGTGCTTTTTGGGTACAGGTTTTTATCAGTAAAAGTTTATTTTGTTTCATTGTTTGACCATGTCTTCATTTCTTAGTGTCAGTTTAAAACTTGTCAGTCGCTGTAGTTATAAGTATTGGGAAAGAACACACAAACTTACTCAGTGATAAGGAATTCATAACCAGAAGAGAAAATATAAATGTGCCATCTCAAGGGAAAAGAATGATAAAATTTAAGTAGTGTGTTTTGTGTGACATACATTATGACTGTTACTATAAACAGATTGCATGTATGCACAAATATAATACCCCACTAGGGTCAGTTTGAATGGAAAGATGCTGGTGTCCTGTACAGTTATAGAACCTGACTGCAATGGTGAAGACTCTTACATGTAGAAGTCTACATATACCACTAATTTTGGTCATGTGATGAGGTGCACAGGAAGCCCATCTGTCTGAAAAGTGTAGCTGTTGCACAGTGGCCCAGACATTTCAAGTCTGAGGAAGGGGTAGATGTTTTTAAGGTACTTTTATGACACTGAGCACTTTTGCCACGTGTTCCATAAATTAAAGAAAAAAGCATGTGGTTAAAAGTAAATTAGTAAATTTTTTTTTTCTGGAATGGGTCATTACACAGGCATATGAAGTCTATAAACATACAGTTTGAACAATTGGCAGTGGCTCATAAAAGGGAAATTTAAGCACATATTTGCTTAGTTGGTAAAGTGGAAATTGAGAGAAAGGAAGACTATGTAGCTTTTTTGAGATGTTTACTAACTAGCTGTGCAGAAATATGTTTGGAAAAATGATGCAGCTTTGGAAAGATGAAGTCATTATGACATGAGATGATATTCTGAGCAAAATGAATTGGCTTTAAAAAGTTATTTTAAAGTAAGGTGATAACTTTTGCTTGTTGTAATTTTTCAGCATTGACCTAGAATATTGGAATAGTTCACTTTTTTTAATTTGTTTACCAGGAGTTTGCTGGCGCTGGCATATGTGAGTTTATTAATTTTCAGACTTGTGCATGTGTGAACATGAACAAAAAAAAGTGCTGTGGTACTACGTATGTATTCGCCAGAGTACCACAATGTTTTGTACACTGAGACTAGAAAAATAAAGCTGGCTTTGTGCCATGGATGTACAGTAAACTTGTATTGTGACCTAGCTTTGCTACCTATCATTAGATGAGCAGATGTAATGCCATCTGTGGATGTTTGCGAGCTTTGGGAATATTCCATTGTTTCCTGTATCCAGTGCGTTTCCAAACTGCATTTACAGAGGAAGTGTAGGCTATTCAGATACAGGAAGATGATGGAAGATACATCCAAAGAGTAGCAAAGAAATTTTTGTTTGAGTGTAGAAGGATAAAAAATTACCTGTATTTTTTTAATTTTGTTTTCCTTTTCAAATTTGCAGGGAAATATTTGTTTACAGATAAAAGTTTAATATTGTGAAAATGTGGGTAAAATACATCTTTGTGGTGGTAATGTTAATTAATCTAGACTTTATTTTATATTTTTTATGATTTAGAATCCCAACTGAATTTACATTTTGCAAACAGTGGTCTGGTGGGAGGTAAAACTAAATGTGTAAGGCAGTCTAAATTTTGTGATTTTATGACTACTCTCTGAGACAGATGATTCTGTACAGTGGGAATGTTAGATGCTTTGAGTGATTTATAGTGTTCTGAACAGAATGCTCTAATGTTTTTGCATTGCAGCCTAGTAGAGTTATTCAGGAAAAATGACAAATTAAAAAATTCTTTGTATATTCAAAAAAAAAACTTAAGTTTTTTGTATATTCTGTTAGGGTATGAATACTTAATTCTGAACTTCATCCAACATGTAACCTTTTGTAGCTTCCTTGTGCCCCTATTCATTTCCCTGGCCAGGTGTAGCATGTATAGATTTGTATATATTAAAAGGCTACTGAGCGTCAACCATTCATGCCTAGCCAGTACCCTCCCTCAGGCCACACCTCCTTTCTCCAGGATGGCCATGCCATTCAATCCCAGAGTAAATCTGTGAATACCCATCCAGTCATCTAGTTTATATTTAAAGGAAAATAGGGAGTCAGGTTACGACATCATTTTTGCCATCCAGCTTTGAAGGAGTTTTCCAGGGCAACAGCATTTAATTCCAGAGGGAAGATGGATCTATTTAGTTCCGTCTTTGGCTTTGAGGATTCTGAACTTTAACACTACAGCCAGTTGTGAGTGTTAGACTGATACTTGAAATAGATAATAAAGAGGGGATGTCGAAGAGGCTAGGCTTGGCCTAGATCTCACTTGTAGTACATGGTAGAGTCATGGAAATCTTTTTTTTTTTTTTTTTCCCTTTTATATCTGGAAGGGAGGGTGGTTCATTAGGGTCAGAGAAGGGGCAGATATGTATCGAGGAGAGACAATGAAACTGCAGCAAGGAAAAAAAAAATGTTTCTTCTTGTAGATGAAATACAAACTGCGTTTCAAGTACAGCCCCCGAAATGCTCCGAAGAGTGAACAGACTGGACTGAATCCTAACTTGGATAGAGACTGGCACACTCGTTACCTGTTTCCACTCTTCCAGTTACCTGGGCCAAGAGAGACTAATGATAGACATGGTGGTACTCCAGGTAAGTCCTGTCTATTTCATTAAAATAATAATTTCATTTTTAACTTTTGAACACATTTTATGAGGTCAGTTGTTACCCCCTTGAATGTGGTTCTTATTGCTCTTTTTATTTGCAGGTTTGCCACTGAGTTGATATTGGTTTTGACTGATAAAGATGTACAAAGATATGATGATGCCATTAGGAGATGTCACATGGATCTGATTACAAAAATGTCCATAATGTTGAGTGATATGCCTCCTGGCTTAAAGAATGCTTGGCATGTATAACTTTTATAGGCTGTCATTTCCAGCCCTTGTCCCCACAATGTACTGCTTTTTGCTGCCTGTCTCCAGATGTCCATCATAGGGATCACTGCTGCATTATCATTCCTTATCCAGGGTATCCTTCCATAGATGCATGTCTGTCTTCTGATCATCATCATTATCTTTCGGCTGTTCCCATTAGGGATCGCCACAGCGGATCATCTGTTTCCATTTCTTCCTGTCCTCTGCATCTTGCTGTATCACGCCAACCATCTGCATGTCCTCTCTCACCACATCCATAAAACTTATCTTGGGCCTTCCTCTTTTCCTGTTACCTGTTAGCTTCATCCTTAGCATCTTTTTCCCAATATACTCAGCATCCCTCCTCAGCACATGTCCAAACCAACGTAATCTTGTGCCTCTGGCTTTGTCTCCAAACCTTCCAACCTGAGCTGACCCTCTAATATACTTATTCCTAATCCTGTCCACCGTCGTCACACCCAGTGCAAATCTTAACATCTTTAACTCTGCCACATCCAGCTCTAACTCCTGCCTTTTTGTCAGTGCCACTGTCTCAAACCCATGTAACATAGCTGGTCTCACTACCCTCTTGTAGACCTTCCCTTTTCACTCTTACTGGTACCTGTCTGTCACAACTCACTCCTGACACTCTTCTCCACCCACTCCATCCTGCCTGTACTCTCTTCTTCACCTCTCTTCCACACTCACCATTACTCTGAACTATTGATCCCAAGTATTTAAACTCATCCACCTTTTCCACCTCTATTCCTTGCATCCTCACCATTCATCTATCCTCCCTCTCACACTCACCATTACTCTGAACTATTGATCTCAAGTATTTAAACTCATCCACCTTCGCCACCTCTATTCCTTGCATCCTCACCATTCATCTATCCTCCCTCTCATTCACACACATATATTCTGCCTTAGTCCTGCTGACCTTCATTCCTCTTCTCTCTAGAGCATATCTCCATCTCTCCAGAGTCTCCTCCATTTGTTCCCTACTCTCACTACAGATCACAATGTCATCTGCAAATATCGTAGTCCACAGGGACTCCTGTCTGATCTCGTCTGTCAACCTGTCCATCACCATTGCAAACAAAAAAGGGCTCAGAGCTGATCCTTGACGTAATCCCACCTCCACCTTAAACGCATCCGTCACTCCCACCGCAGACCTCACCGCTGTCACACTACCCTCGTACATATCCTGTACCACTCTTACATACTTCTTTGACACTCCTGACGTCCTCATGCAATACCACAACTCCTTTCTAGGCACCCTGTCATATGCTTTCTCTAAGTCTACGGAAACACAATGCAACTCCTGCTTTCTGATATAACTAGTATAAGCTTTACAGATGTCTCCAGAGTATAACTGGACTCTTTTTTTTTTTTTTTCCTAGCCTAGGATGTCAGACAGTGCACGTCTAAAAGGGAGATAATCTGTACCATTCCTTTTTTTTTTTTTAGCTGCAATTGTATTTGGCAACCTTGCTTCAACTTTTTGTCTGATAAGACTTGCTATAATGAAGTTTTCAAGTTTGGGCAGTTTAGAAAAGTTGAAACTGTTTGTACTCTTGACTCAATAAATCCAAAATAAATTTTACATTATATGAATTTTTAAAGAGTGTACCCAAAAATAGGTAAAATCTTTGGTATTCCAGAAAGTCCATAAAAACAGTACACAGACAGCTTTCATACCAGTTGCAGCTTCATGTTATTGTAGAATTGAATGTTTAGCAGTTTACGTTGATACTATTTTGAACCCTGTTGTTCAAAAGGCTAAATGTTTTTTGCAGGATTATTGGTTCTGCTTGGATTTAAGGAGTTATGAGTTTATAGGTGCAGAAACAATATTGGTTATCACAGATGGTTCTCTTTATACATACATTACTCAAGATACAGACACTGAATTTGTTACCTTATGTTTGAGCAAATTCACTTATTTTTATACTTCCCATACTGATATGATATGTTTATTAAATTTAGTATCAGAGAACAGCTTGTTTATGTTTTAATGTTTTCAGTTAAAATTTACCACCAGCTCAGTGGCATGGCTATGGGTGAAAGAATGGCACTGTTTTTTGCTAATTTGGTTATGAGCTGGTGAAGCATCAGATGTTCTTCATCTCACATTGCTGCAGTCCTTGCACTTGGGTAGTCCGCTGTCCTCGGTCGGCCCGAATATCAAAGTATAAGGCTGACGTCGGTCAAGGCGCATTTGACTGACATCAGGACGTCAGGGTACAAATGCGCATGACCGACGTCATATCCTCAGTCTTTTTTGCCGCATGGTCCGATGCAGAAGCAGCATTGCAAGTGCCGGTTGGCGTTCTGAGATTTTTCGATTTCGAAGTTTCAGACCGAGTTCAAAGTTGGCTAAGTACCCGCTGGGGAATATTTTAGTTTTTTCTTGCCTCAGTGATTTACGGATGTCAGAAAAAGTCAATAATTGCATTTCTTGTGGGAAACAGATACCGCATAGAGATTATCATACTTTGTGTATTCCTTGCTTAGGGCTTGAGCACGGCGTTGTTGGCTGTCGCTCTTGTGCTAGATTCAATAAACGCACTATAAAGAGAAGGTTGGATTGTGCCAGGTTAGTCTTTGGGAAGCGGTGCAATTATAAAATGCCGTCGGATGCTCCGGCGCTTCTTCAAGAAGCGCAAGGACAAAGCAGTTAAGCCTAGGCTAGAAGAACCGTCTGTACCGGACGCCGGTTCTTTAGAGGTGTCGGTGGAGCCGGTGGCTCCACCGGAGGTTTCTTTGTGTTCCCAGGGTGAGACTTTATTATTGCAAGATGTGGCCTCTCAGGAGGCAGGTCAGGCTGAGGGGGCTTCTCAGGTTACTATACTGCCCTCCCTTCCTAGGGTGGCTAGGCCCTCTCCTTCTGTTTCAAAGGCTTCTCCCAGGGGCAGGCCAGGTTTAGCTTCAGTTGGTGTTACCCCTAGCTCTTCAGGAACTGTGCCCAAGAAGCATATGCTTAAAATGGCAGAAGATTTGATTACTTTGATTAGGGGTTCTATGCCCCCTCCTGATAAGAGACCTAGGGTGGAGCCTGAGCTAGGGAGTTTTGAGCAGGCTTCAGATGTTTCAGAGTCTTGACTGAAGACTTGCAGGAGTACTCTCCTTATTCTGATTCTGATGTGGATGATTCTACTCCTTCTGCTTCTCCTCCTGAGGATTTTTCTTTTCAGAAACTCTTCATTCCATGAGGGAGCATTTTAAGTGGGAAGGTCAGGACTTCTCTGATTCCAGGAAAAGGCTTAGGGAATTTTTGTTTTACTCCAGCATAGGCCTTTGGCTATACCTCCTGTTTTGGATGTAGTGGAAGATGTTTTACAGAGGCTTCTCTTAATCCTGATTCTTTGCCTCCTGCTCCTGTTAAACCGGATAGGTATTACAGGGTGCCTGAAGCTCATAAGTATCTTTAAGAGTCCTAGGGCAGACCCAGAAACTGTTAGCCAGGGGCCTAAAGGTGTTAAGGCTTCTGTTGTTAAGAATCCGGTTCCTGCAGACAAAGAGGCTAGGGCCTTGGATAGATGGGGAAAGAAAGTTTATACTTCTTCCACTCTTGCTATGAGGGCTTTGAATTGCCAGTTTCACATGTTGAAATACCAAAACTATCTCCTTTCACAATTGAAGTCTAAGGTTGATGCTCTGGCAGAAGGTATTGATTGTAAAGAGTTGCAAGATTTAGTACATGTTTCTGAACAGGTGGGTAAGCATTCTTTGCAATGTGGTTTTGATGCTGTACAGGCCTCGTCTAGGGTGGCTGCCACTGGGTCAGTTCTTCGCAGGCACGCCTGGCTGAGGGATCAAAATTTATCTGAACATGTTAAAACAAGGATTTTAGATGCTCCTTTACAATCTGACGTGTTGTTTGGTCCTCCTGTTGAGGCAGTTTTAAAGAAAATGGAAGACAAGGCTAAGTCTATGCAGACTGTTAAAGATTTTTTGCAGGTCCAGCCTCCAAAGTTTAGTAGAAATTGGCCTACTAAGGGGTGGACGTATCCTTCTTATGATTCCCAGTCTAGGGATAGATCTAGACGTGGTAGGGGCAGAGCTCAGGGCTCTTTCAGGCCTAGAACAGGGAGTTCTCCTGCACAGTCTTCGGGTGAGGGTAGGGGTCAGTCTTTTCGTAAACAGACCCAATGACCTACCTTTTCAGCTGCCACAGCCTTCTCGTCTGGCAGCACCTTTGGGAGGAAGGTTGGCACTTTTCAAAGAAAATTGGAGTTTAATTACCCAAGACAGATGGGTATTGGATATCATACACCACGGTTACAGGTTTTATTTCCATACCTTGCCTCCTTTCAAAGGCATGCCAGACGTTCCTCCTCAACAAAGAATAGAGGCTCACAAGCAAGTTTCTCTGTTACTCCAAATAGGGGCCATACAGCCGGTCCCTATGCCAGAAGTGGGCCTAGGATTTTATTCTCCCCTGTTCCTAGTACCAAAGAAGGGGAACACGTGGAGACCAATTTTGGATTTATCTACCCTCAACACTTATCTGGACATTCCCAAGTTCAAAATGTTGACGTTACAGCAGCTTTTACCTCTGCTGGGCAAAGATCATTGGATGGTAACTTTGGATCTCAAGGAGGCTTACCTTCATGTTCCTATCAGACTGAGTTGCAGGAAGTATCTGCGTTTTCGAGCTGGGACTTCTCACTATCAGTTCTCTGCATTGCCCTTTGGCTTATCTACTGCCCAGAGTGTTCACGAAAGTTCTGGCTCCAGTGATAGCTTTCTTCAGGCTAAAAGGAATACAGATCTATCCTTATTTGGACGACTGCCTGATTCTGGCTCAAGGAAGGGAAGAGCTTCTTCATCATTTGGAATATGTGATAGCAGTGCTAAGATGCCTGGGGTATTCTGTGAGCGAAATAAAGTCCAGTCTAGTACCCTCTCAGGACATGTGCTTTCTGGGTGTGAGACTGAATACAGCATCCCAGATGGCCTTTTAACCCCGGACAAACAAAAGAGTCTATCCCTTTACTTCCATCAACTATCTCATCAGTCCGGGCTGACTGCAAGGACAGTCCTTCAAGCCTTAGGGTTCATGGCATCTTGTATTCTGGTGCTTCCCAATGCCAAACTGCATATGAGGAAGCTGCAATGGTATCTCAAAATGTATGGACACAGCACTGCCAGGATCTGGACACTGTCATTCAAATAATACCTTGCATTCAAAAGGAATTTTTGTGGTGGGCTCAGGAATGTCACCTAAACAAGGGACTCTCTGTGACCCGGCCAGAGGCGAGTCAGATTTTAACGACAGATGCCTCAGACAAAGCTTGGGGAGCTCATCTAAATGGAAAGTGGATACAAGACAAGTGGCCTGCCAGACTACAACATCTACATATCAACATGAAGGAGATGTTAGCAGTCCAGTTTGCATTAATAGCTTTCAAGGAATTACTTCTTCCAGGGCAGGTGTTGATTCTAACAGACAACACAACTGTCATGTGGTACATCAACAAGCAAGGGGAACATTCTTATCCTCTATGCAGGCAAGCAATGATTTTGTGGGAGACTGCTCTCAGTTTACAGCTCAATCTTCAGGCAAGGTTTCTGCCAGGAGCACAGAACTCCTTAGCAGATGTGTTGAGCAGGCAATTATGGATCCCCACGAGTGGAAATTGGATCCTCATGTATTTCAGAAATTGACAGTGTCATGGGGAACTCCAGACATAGATCTGTTCGCTTCTCCACTAAACCATCAGCTGCCAAAGTTTTGCACAAAAGGTTTCATCCCACAGCTTGGAGAGTGGATGCTCTTTCTTTCAATTGGAGCAATCTTCATGTGTATGCCTTTCCACCTCTGCCTCTCCTCCCAAAGGTACTTCTAAAGGTCAGACAGGACAAGCCAAGGATGATTTTAATAGCTCGATTGGCCTCGACAGCACTGGTACCCATTACTGAGAAGTCTGGCACGGAAGCCTCCATGGCCTTTGCCTTCGATTCCACACCTGTTGTCACAGGAGGACAGCCATTTGCTCAATGTCAAGCTTCACTCTCTGCACCTAACAGCCTGGCATATTCTGTTTTGAACCATAGTGGGCCTCCACTTCCTCAGCAAGTTTTGAATGTTATTTTGGAAGCTAGAAGGCCTAGTACAAGGAAAGTGTACGCAGACAAATGGAAGAGATTTTTATTTTGGAGTGCAGCAAAAGATTTTGATGTTTCTGAGCCTAATTTGTGTGTGGCTCTTCAATATCTTACTGAGTTACTAGACAAAGGTTTGTCTTTCTCTTCTATTAAAGTTCATGCTGCAGCAATTTCGCCTCACTATGATTGCGACCCACCATTGTTTTCTCATCCTTTGTTCAAGCAATTTCTTAGAGGGGCAAAGAATATAAGACCCCCACGAAGAGCTCCTACTCCTGCTTGGGATCTCAATTTTGTGTTGGAGAAACTCACTCTACAACCTTTTGAGCCTGCAGCTACTTCTGAGTTGAAATATTTGTCATGGAAGACTGCCTTTTTGTTGGCCATTACCTCTGCAAGAAGGGTTTCTGAATTGCAGGCCCTTATGGCGGTTGAGCCTTTCTTGATTTTCCATAAGGATAGGGTATCATTACGTACTAATCCTTCCTTTATGCCTAAGGTGGTTTCTAGTGTGGCTTTAAACCAAACTATTCATTTGCCTACTTTTTATGCAAATCCCCAAAATAACGGGGAAAAGATTTTGCACACTTTAGATGTACACAGGCAGTTGCGTTATTATTTGGACAGAACTAAAGGGTTCAGGCAGTTTCAGCAGTTGTTTGTTTCTTTTGCTTTGAGTTCTCGGGGCAAGCCTTTGTCAAAACAAACTATTTCTAAGTGGATTGGGTTTTGCATTGCTTTCTGTTATTCCCATCATGGCAAGGAGATTCCAGCTGGGATTAGGCCTCATTCCACTAGGGCTACTGCCACTTCAACAGCTTTTTTGAGGGGAGTGGCTACCAAGGATATTTTGGAGGCAGCTACTTGGAGTTCAGTGCATACTTTCTCTAGGCATTATCACCTGCCACTTTACTCTAAATCCAGGGCTGGTTTTGCCACTGCTGTTTTGCAGGGCATTTTGGCAGCTCCTGCTTCCTTGTAGTTAGCCATCCTCCCTTACCTCTGCTTTGGGATTCTACCCAAGTGTAAGGACTGCAGCAATGTGAGATGAAGAACATAGTACAGTTTTGTACCTACCATAAATGTAGATGTTCGAGGATCCACATTGCTGCAGTCCAATTTACCCTCCCTCCTTCCCCTCTGTAGTTAGAGGTGGTTGTGTGGGTTGGGTTGTACATATTGTGTATATTGTATATATTGTACATATAATTAGTGCAAGGGTGGTTGGTTGGTTGTTTGCTGTCTTTTGGTTTTGACCTTTATTTTTAGGGTCTTCTGACATCTGGGGCAAGAAAAGACTGAGGATATGACGTCGGTCATGCGCATTTGTACCCTGATGTCCTGATGTCAGTCAAATGCGCCTTGACCGACGTCAGCCTTATACTTTGATATTCGGGCCGACCGAGGACAGCGGACTACCCAAGTGTAAGGACTGCAGCAATGTGGATCCTCGAACATCTACATTTATGGTAGGTACAAAACTGTACTTTTTATCCACTATTCAAATTTGTCAGCTTTTATAAGACATGCATAGATTTATTATAGTGGACAGCTTGAAAAAAAAATCTGAATTTGTTAGATAATTTCAAGAAAAGTACAGAGTTAACCTCTACTTTAGGTTACACAAGTAAGTTGGTTTGTTTTTTTAGCTCTCCAGGTCACTATGGATGATGTTGGTAAGCAATTTCATAGTAACACTTGCAATAAGAAGACATTTGTTAATAAATTGCATTATGATGGCCAACATCCTTACTATATGAAGTGGAATGTTGTAAGAGAGCAGTTTATCAGACTGAGTCATCTGATTATGAGAAAAATCAGTATCATCACTAGTTTGCCTGTGTTAAAGGAGATGTTTACATTCAGAGCTTATTTCCTTGATAGGATAAGATTGGCAGTAAGGTTTCCATAAATAGACTAAATGTCAGCTGATTTTAGTGGATAGATATGAATTTAAAGTGTCCCTGAAAGTAAATCTGTTTCAAATTTTGTCACTTCCTTTGCAGTACCGATAACTTTAGGTACGGATGGTATAAAACACATTGTGGTTTATAATGTGAAGATTATTACTGGTAACCAGGATCTGACAAACATTATAGGTGTTAAAACCATCTTTACATACAAAAGGTATAATATAAAAAGTTTGGTAGAAAGATAACATTATTTTGACATTAAACAAGTTAATGGTGCCTATGGGACATACTCGTGTTTTTCTTGTAAGCAATGTAGGCACATTTTTAATAGAATGTTTTTTGAATAGCCTAAACAGGCTTATTGTTTAAAGGTAGAGTCATTTGTCAAATCTGACACTGTTGTGCATTTAGCAACATGGGGTTCCTGTGAAAGCTTCTATGTAGGTAAAACTAATAGAAAGCTCTCACAGAGAATCTATGAGCATATATTAGCAAAAAAAGCAGTGACACAACGCTTTGGCAAAACATGCCATTAATTATGCTTCTCGAAGTTTTATTTTTTTCTCTTAAATCAGCTTGATAATACTCACTATGGTGGTGATTTAAAAACCATTTTAGAGTGTAAAGAAGTCAGGTGGCAGTTAAGTTTGTGTCGATAAACCACCTGTCCTTAATGGTGTTAATATTAAATGCTTCCTTAAACTTTCTCAGATTTAATTATTTGTGCTTAATGCATCTTTTAGATTATTGTTAACATTTGTATTTGTAGTTCATTGTAGATAGGATCATAGGAGGTTACTAGGCTAATGGCCCGAGGGCCCTTACAAGCCTAGCCAAGTACAGCCCCTGTTCCCAAGAATATCAGGGTATTAAATGGAATTAAGTCAACAACTAATGCCGCTAAGAGTGACAGAGTGACACTCCCAGGGTGGATTTGTGGTTTCCCATCAGTCGTCCAAATTACACTTGAATAGGGTCAGCAAGGGGCTCTACTTCTCTTGAATTGAAGTTTGTTCCAGAGGAGAGGTAACCTCTGTAGGACATATCTGGCTGTCCAGCAAGTCCTGTTGATGTCACATACTAGGTTGAGTTCCCAAAAATGCATCTTATACCATTTAATTTATGAATGTACAGCATTTCCATTAGAGCAGGATCTGAGATTGCTTTATATGCAAGGCAGAGGTCACCTCTGAGTAGTCTGTAAGACGGAGTATAGTGACAGTGATTTCAGTCTGTCAACATATGACATATGCTGAAGACCCTGAATTATCTTTGTGAGAAACATTTGAGGTCTTTCCATTTGCTACAGGTGCCTAGTAAGGTACATACCAAAGGTATCATTGTACTCAATTATTGGCCTGATGAGTGACAGTACATGGAGGTAGTAATTGCATTTTTGTTCTGGATGCAATGCCCCCACTTATCAGGTGGGCAACGTAGGAAGCCTTTTTTACCACTGTGGAGACATGGTGGTCAAAGGAAAAGTTGCTGTCAACCTGTGTACCCAAATCTCTCACCACTGATTGCATGGTTAGGGTGTTATTAATGTGGTAATCTGCAGGGACGTCTCCCTTGCTGAAGGGGGTGATGCATTTTTTTCCATTGAGTTTTAGCCCATGACTTTGGCACCTGTCGTTTGTGTAAGTCCCTCTTGTAGGATGTTGACATCCATTTGGGGACTCTGACTGCACCCAGTTTGCAATTATCTGCAAACTTTGTCAGCCATAGGCCTTTTGTTTTAGCTTGTACATCCGAGAAGTAGATTCCAAACAATAGGGGCCCCAGCACCGACTCTGTGGAACACCACTGGTTACGGGTTTGCTGGTTGAGGTAGAGTTACGTATTTTGACTGTGTTCATTCTATCAGTGAGCCAATTTGCAACCCACCTGACAGTATACAGGTCAATCTCCAGCTGGGTGATTTATCAATGATGCTTGAGTGGGGAATTGCATCAAAGGCCATAGCCAGGTCCAGGTAGGCTATATGCACAGATTTACCTTCATCCAGGGTTTTGGTGATGGTCTCAAAGAAGTTCACCAAGTTCAAGGGGCAGGATCTCCCAGCTGGGTTGGGTCGTGCATTTGCAGGTCTCCTATATCTTTCTTGATAAGGTCCGTTATTATTCTTTCCATAGCCTTGCAGATTAGGCTGGTCAGACTTATGGATCTATAGTTCCCAGGTCTGTGGAGGCACCTCCTTTATGTAATGGGATGACTGTTGCTGTTTTCCATTCAGCAGGTACAAAACCACTGCTTAGACTATGGTAAAGAGTACCCAACGGTGCAGCTAGTTCCTGTTTTAATCCATTTATAACGCAGCCTAGGATATTATCAGGTCCCATAGAAGCTGTGTTTTTGGCTTTGGAGTGAGCGTTTATGACCTACTTCTTAGAGGTGCTAGGGATGCTTTGGGGGATATGTGGCTGGGACAGAGGGGGGAAGTTTTCGCTGAACCTATCAGCTACATCAAGTTGGCTGTTTCTGTGGGTTCAGTATATGTGGTGCCATTAACGACATCAGTTAATAGTTATTCATTGATTGGCCGAGCCACATCATGCGATGATTTCTAATTTTTTTAAAAAGAAGTTTAAGTTCCTTTTGTTCTGAGGAAGTTTTGTTAAATAAAAAATGAAAGTACTCAGTTGTTGTGTGCACAGACTTTTTTTGTTTTACTTGTAAATCTTTGTTTTCTTCAGCTTGTTACTCTAATTGAGGAAGCTAGATTTGTGCATAGTTGTGAGATTCTTGAAGTAGTATGCATCGTGGTGTTTCTCAACTCTAGGATCTAGGGTAAAATCTCAAATTCTGGAAAGCCGGATAGTGTTTGAATTTTATTCAGACATTGACAGGCACTGTTTAGGCCAGTAATTTACAAACACACCGTGGTAACAAAAGCTCTCCAAGAAACTTTTTATTGTAGGTGCATAGGTGATTACTAGGCTAATGACCCTAGGGGCCCTTTAAGCCTAGCTGTGCTTCCCAAATGTATCAAACAAGTTCTTATACCCTAGGGTTATTTTAAGGGGTATAGGTAGGTTTGAGCATGGATGATCAGGCATTTACGGGCTGCTTCTTGTCTACTACAGACATTTGTGCCAGACCAGGGGTAAATTTACGCTTCCTTAGTCGCTGCACCAAGTTATACTTTGCACTGATTTAGAGAAGAACAATTTTACCCTTCTTATGGATGGAAAGCCTGTTCCAGAGAAGGGTAAAATTCCATTACTGGGTTGTAATCACACTTCCTTGATGCTAACAAAGAAGACGTTTGGTGAAACTAAGAGAAAATAACCATGAAAAGAAAGGGGGGAAAAAAAACTCTGGCTGGGAAGAAACGTGTAGCTGTTAACCAAAAAGCAGTTAATATTTCAGCGTTTAGTACAGGAGATTAATTCTAATAATTTAGAAGAAAATAAATGAAACATACTCAGAGCTCTGTAAAATAAGGGAGACACTGGAGGGATATACAAGCTCAAATGCAAAAGATTGGAAAAAATAGCTTTAGTTACTTGGATGAGCTGATAAAACTGCAGAAATCCGAGGATGACATGAAAGAAAGACTACCTGATGGTGAGGCTTCTCAAGAAGAGGTATTTAAGCAAACAAAATGAGCTAGAGGCAGGGCGTGTAGAGAGAATCTGAGCTTTTTCAGTCATACCAGATAAGCTGGAAGGAGTAGACTGCATTCATTTTATGAAAATGCAGATAAACAACTGGATTGGTATTTCACAGCAGGAAATGTATGCTTCCAATCTGGCTACGAGAAAGCAGCCAAGATCTATATTAGTAAAGATGCATGCCAGCAAAAAGAGCTGCTCCTAACTGGTACTTAACCATTCTGTCACAGTTTTAAAGTCTGAATATATCAGTGTGTGGGAAATGATTACTTGCAGTACACTAGAGAGAAGTGAAGCAAGATTATTGTAGCTATTGTGGTATTGACATGCAAGTGTGAGACTCAAATTGCTACAGCCATCTCTCTTTTGAATATTTTTTTCTTGGAAGATCAAAGATATTATAGATGCTGAACAGGCTAAGGAAGAAATCATAGCGTTTAGCCAACAAAGAATGAGCCAGCAAGCTGAAGGGGACTTTGTCTTAACAATTATTCAGTTGAATGTTGCATAGATTGTTCAGATCTTGCCTTTCCTTAAATATTACTCCTGCTGAACATTATTCTATACATGTTGTTCCCACAGATCCAATTTATTTCTGCGTAGTTTACTCTCTCCATTTTCTAAAGATCTCACCTCCAATTCTTTATCTCTTTTACAACATCCAACTATTCTATTGCAGTTGGTTTTGGTTTTGATTTGTTTTCTAGTAATTGCTTTTTGGAAGCCAGCAGCATTAAACTTAGTAGAGCCTTACTGTGTCTAGTTTTTATAACCCAGCTCAAAAGAATTTTTTTTTTAGTTAAAAATAATAGAAAAGATGTAGTTGTGAACTGAAGTTGTGCAAGAAGTGGTAAAAAAAAGACTGGATTTTGACCATTTTAAACTGGATGGAGATCTCTGAAGCATAAACCCAACTTTAAGTAATGTTTTAGCAGGACAGTGAAGGAACTGACTAACTGTAAATAACGATTTTTTTCTTAATTCTATAAAAATGTCATGATGTAGATTTCATGTTATATTTTAAATCAGTTCTGTGTAATATGTAGTCAGAGATATTTTAAATGTGAGGTAGGAAGGTTTATCATTGACTGCTGTATGTAATAGTGATATTACAGTATGAAAGCACTTTTTCTTAATTGCGCTGTATCCTGGCATTACACTGTAGCAAGTTAAGAAAGATTAGAAAAACAAGTTAAAATTAATATAATGTTGTGATTCTTGGCCTGCTTAGAAGGATGTAAAAATGTATTGATCATATTACACACAGAATTAATAGATAATTTTTCTTTTTATAGACTAATGTTTTTAGTTTAAGTTGGAGACCAGGCTTTTTAGGTAAACAGGCTTTAAAAACAAGAGACAATTATGAAGTACTTGAAAATGGTAGTTCTTTTTTAAATTTTGAAATTATTAACTGAAGAAGCAAACGGATGCAAGCAATTAATGAGAGATCTGAGCAACAGGTTCTGTGTGTAATAAGTGTGTGTGTATATACATGTATGCGTGCATTTATGTGTAATATATACATGTGTGTATATATGCATACATATATGTACACATGGACATGTGTGTGTATATGTATGTGTCACACACACATATATATATATATATATATTTATATATATATATATATATATGCGTGTGTGTGTATATATATATATATATATATGTATATACATATTATAATATACACACAACCATGTGTTTATGCAGTGTGTGTTTATAAAGAGAGTTTCCCAATCTTAATTATAGCTGTAAATGCAAACAAAATATAGGTAAATATTTAACTTGCAGAATTTAATTTTATCAAGCAGTTAAGTTCAGTGGTCAGTATATTTGATCTCATACTAATAGTTAATTCTCACTGCGGTGGTGGTGCTGCGGTAGCGTTGTCGCCTCACAGTAAGACGTTGTCCTGTTAGATTCTCAGCTAGAGCGTCTTCTGTGTGGAGACATGCGTGAATGGGTGTACCTTCGTTGAAGGTTGTGCGTCAGGGCTGGCAACTCGGCATGTAAAAATCTACTGCCAATCATTAGCAGACCGGAGTTCTGTTGTGGCGACCGCTAACCGGGAAAAGCCGAAAGACACAACAACTAATAGCAGTTAATTCTCGTTGACAAGCAACAATGGTAATATCTGTGAATTCCATGAATGAAAAAGTAGATTCATTTTTTAAATATTTAGTAATTAGCATTCTAGCAATGGATAGCAAACTTCAAAGAAGAGGCAATTGTACCTATTTTTTTCCTAAAGAATCTTCACTGCAAAAATGGAAGTATCCTTGCATTTTCTTTTTACTGTTCATTAAAATACTGTTTGACCTAATTGTCATTTGCCAACTGCATTGTAAAACCTTTGGTATCTTTCAGTTTTCCTTCCCAGATCGGTCTGTCTTCACTGAAATCTTCTTATGCCTCCCTTGCTGCTTAGCATTATCAAGATGTGTATATTGATCTGATTGCCTGCATGTTCAATACCTATTTGAATGTGACCCAGTTTTTTTCTGGGCATTCACAATAGGATTTCATTCATATGCACCTTTACTAAGCTCCTAATAACAGGATTAAGAACAGAGAACTTAAAAGTGAAATGTCCATAATCTATAGAGATGAGGAAAATATGGGAAGCAAGATTTCTGCCTCACTGCTCCAGCATCTGGAGTTTATGGTCACTGTGTGTGGAGTTTGTTTTGGCTGTATAGGTTTTCTTTTGGTATTGGTTTACTCCTCTCTTACAAAAATATGCCTAGGTGATTGACTTTACTAAGTACAATGCTTTTTACTCTTGGAACTCGATCATAGCAGAAAATACCCATTTAAATAAATAAAATAAAAATTAGATCAAATGGGTATTTCCATATGGAGGAGGAGGAGAAGGTAGTTGCCATAGCGCTTTATCTACTACTGGTGTTGAGCCATTAATCTATTTTCCATAGCTGCTTTTACCCAGGTTTGAGTACTGTGGGTCCTGTGCTTTCATCACATTCAGTAGGCACAAGGAAGTGATCATCCCTGGTTGGAATGTTAGTCTGTTGCAGGGTACTTGCAGGGTCACATCTACGCATACATAATAGAGGTAATGTAGCATTGTAAAACTACCTTCTCAGTATGTCTTTTTAATGTGGAAAGCAACAAGAGAATCTTGCAGAAACCAACCAAACCTAGAGAGAACATATAAGCAGCACAAAACAGGGAGTTCTTTTTAGAACTTAGCTAGGGTTCAGATACTGTGAGTTAGAAATTCTGACTGCTGGACTACAATGCCACCTGCTGGTTAAGATGCATAATACAGGTGTTTATCACCATAGTTGTGCACATCTACAGCTTGAAGCCGCGGTGTTGCAGCTGTAGTGTTGTCGCCTCACAGCAAGAGGTTCTCCCGTTTGATTCTCGGCTGGAGCACCTTCTGTGTGGCGTTCGAAAGACATGCATGAATGGGTGTACCTTCGTTGAAGGTTGGGCGTCGGGCTGGCACCTCAGCACCATAAAAAATCGACTGCCAATCATTAGCGGACCAGAGTTCCACTGTGGCGACCCCTAACCGGGAAAAGCCGAAAGAAAAAAAAAATATTTTACATTTGTTGACCGGGATAGTCCGACTGGATACTTGTCCATTTTCAGCGGAGGCCCGGGGAGAAAAGATTCATACATACATACATACAGAAAAAACTGCTACATTAATCAAGTTAAAACACTGTTACAGATGCAATACATAGGATAAAAATAATTCATTCTGTCATATATAAATCTGATTTGTTAGAGTAACAATTAGGAAGCAATGTAGGAGTGACCAAAAGACCTCTTTAGCACATGTTTATACTGCCAGAGTTGGTCAGGATTAGAGCAAGGACATAGCCATTGCCTTTTAAAGTACTGTTTTAGATTTTTTTTTTTAATTGGGTTAGAACGGGTTCTGAAGTAAGCTTAGCAGAAAGCGAGTTCCATATTTTACCAACAGAGTTGGCATATAGAGAGTCTTCATATGAGTTGTTGCTTTTGAGGGTTTGGACTAGTAATTTGTTGGATGAGCGAAGTGTTTTAAGGTTGCTGTAAGGGGTGATCATTTTTGTAAGTACGGGTGTGTTTTCAGGTTGGTAGAGAATTTGTGTGTTAGTATTACTGAAGTACTGAAGTTGGATAGGCAATTCTAGCCACCCTAGATTCTTTAGGTTCAGATAGTGGTGTGTTCTGTATGCTGCTCCAGTGGCAAATCTAGCAATATGATTAAAGCAGCTAGAGAGTTTATTAAGGTCAGACTTACTCAAGTTCGTGAAGAGAGGGAATGCATAAAGGAGGGTGGAAAGTAGATGTGTATGGGCAATTACGTCCTAGCTAGTGGAGTGAGGAAAGGTTTTATCTTGTATAGTGAGCTAAGTTTTTTATTAACTTTTTAATAGTTTGTTTAATATGAGGTTATCAACTGTTACACTTAAGAGTTTGGTACAGGGATCTGGGACAATGACAGTGCCATTGTTAGATTTTATAGTAAAGGTTGGACCGGAGGCTTTGAGTGGGGGCGAAAAGCAGTAGTTTCGTTTTGTTAGGATTTAATAGGAGACTTTGATTACAGAGCCAATTTTTGACAGTATTGAAAACATTTTGGGATAGAGTCTGCATACTTAAAGGGGAAGTGGCAGAGTAAATCATAGTGGAGTCATCTGCATATTGAATGCAGGTGGCTGTTTGGATAACTGTGTACAGGTCATTAATAAAGATATGAAAATAATAGGGGTCCTAATATAGAGCCCTGAGGGACCCCAAGGGTGATAGGCAGAAGGGAAGATAGTTTGTTCTGCCATGGTACAGTCTGTTGTCTTCCACTCAGATAAGATTTGAACCATTGGATAGCCTGGACATCTAGGGGAATAGTTTTAAGTGTGTGTGTATGAGTAGTTGGTGGTTGACCATGTCAAAGGCTTTGGAGAAATCAAGAAAGAAGGCAGAAGAAAGCTATTATTGTTTCAGTTTTGATTAATAACATTGGAGAAGGAGAGGAGGGCCGTGGTTGTACTGTGGAACGGTCTGAAACCATGCTGCAAGTTAGTCAGGAGATTGTGCTGAATGAGATGACTCAGGAGTTGTTTATGGATGCACTTCTCCATAATTTTAGCCAGGGGTGACAAAATAGCTATAGGTCTGTAATTTGACTGTTCAGTGGAACTGCCCCCTTTGTGGAGTGGAATAACATGGGATGTCTTCCAGATGGAGGGGATAGTAGCTTCTGATATAGTTCTATTGATCAGGATAGAGATTGAGTATGCTATTGCATCTGCAGCTTTCTGTAGATACTCAGCTGGGAGGAGATCTGCTGCAAGGGTGGTAGGTTTTAGTTTCTTGATTAGGGCACGGATAAGTGATGTGGAAACTGGTTGAAAGTTAAAGGGGAGTTGAGAACTAGGTGCGGCGGCGTTAGGACTTGGGCAACTGGGAGATGGTCGTTAAGGTAGTGACTGGATAGTTTCTGTGAAGAAACTATTAAAGGAATTGGCAACGTCTTCCGAAGGTTTTTGGATGGTAGCCGAGGAGGTAGGAGTTGTGCATTGTCCTGGGTGAATAAGTTTATTTGTGCCTGCCCAAAACTTTAACGGTTTGTTTTGATGCTTCTGTTGTACATGGCAGTAAATTTTTTTTTATCTAGGGTGTAGATTTTTTAGTGTTGTCCCTTAGTTGTCTAAATCTAAGTTGATCTAAGGGGGGTTTTGTGTTACGCCAAGTGGTCCAAGCTTTGTTTCTAAGTAAGATCATTTGTCTTTTGTTCTTATAGAACATGCAGGTGCATGGGTATCAAGGATGGCTAGGAATTTGGTGATGAAATATAATACAGCTTCTTCAAGTGGGAGATGTTTTAGGACTGTCCAATTACATCCTTTGAGTTCATTTTGGAAATTAGTGGGGTTAACGTTTTTGTTGTTTCTAATTGTTTTTTAAGTAGGTTGGTGAGGGATGTCAGTCTTATGCCTGATTATATAGGTAAGAAAATGGTCACTTATGTCTTCAGGTCGGGTACTGGCCCTATACATGTGGGGATGGCTATTAATGAGTATCCAATCTAGGATAATATCTTTGTTAGGTTTACTGATCCTAGTAGAGGAGGATGTGATCTGAGTAAGTCCGTATAAATTGACATGGATGGTCGGAGATTCTGAGGAACAAATATTCCAGTCGATGTTGAAGTTTCCTAGAAAGTGGTTTCTTTAGGGTAGTTACTAGACACCCAAGTGAGGATAGCGTCTAGGGTGTTTGCATTATTAACTGGGGGGAATGTAGACACTGGCTATGTTAACACTTTTGTTTTTATTAATTTGAAGCTTGGTAATGAGAATGGTCACTTATGTCTTCAGGTCGGGCACTGGTCCTATACATGTGGGGATGGCTATTAATGAATATCCAATCTAGGATAATATCTTTGTTAGGTTTACTGATCCTAGTAGGGGAGGATATGAGCTGAGTAAATCCGTATAGATTGACATGGATGGTCGGAGATTCTGAGGAACAAATATTCAGTCAATGTTGAAGTTTCATACTTTAGGGTAGTTACTAGACACCCAAGAGAGGATATCTTCTAGGGTGTTTGCATTATAACCTGGGGGGAATGTAGACACTGGCTATGTTAATACTTTTGTTTTTATTAATTTGAAGCTTGGTAATGAGAATTTCAGCATTATCAAAACAGGGTGGTTGTGTGGAATCAGAGGTCACATCTAGAATAGTTTTGTATAGTACATCTACCCCTCCTCCCTTCCTAGTGGTACGGTCTAACCTTAGTATGTTATAACCTGGGGGTAAAACCTCATTTTCTGCCGTTGATGGTTATAGCCAGGTTTCAGTAAGACAAAGTATATCTGGGGAATGTGCATCTAAGAGTGCATGCAGGTGGTGGACCTTATAATTTAAGCCCCTAATATTTAGGTGACTGACCAGGAGTGAGCTTGAAGGTCTATTTAAAGTTCATAAGTTAGTGGGAGTAGTAGAATTGGGGCTAGGATCGACTAGTGAGGTTGGGCCAGGGTTTGTATGAATGGCCCCATCCCTTGTGAGGTTGCCATGTAGTCTAATTGTGAGCTTCAGGAATTTAAATATTAGTCTTAGGTAATGCTTGGTTTTGGGGTTGATATACCTGGATCTAATGGGTTGGTGGTATTTTGTATCCAATGAGTTAGCCGTAAGGGGGATTATTAAGTGATCTAATTTAATTTGTATTATTGGGGTGGTTTGGCTTCTTGGGTAGTGGTAGCCTAGGTAAGATAGATTTTTGTAGGTGGTGAGAAGATATGGAATTATCATCAAGGGTAGTAGGCAGTATAATAGCATTAATTTGAAAGGTTTCACAGCCAATAACAGAGGCATTGTCTAGATATTAGCTTAGATTTTTGGGGGTCCTGATAATGCCTGGAGAGTTGTTGATTGGTTCGAAATAGAGGGGGAGTGGTTTTAGAGCTATAAATTTAGGACTAGTAGGGGAGGGTGTGATTTGGGGGCAGAGCGGGGTGCAGAGCGAGCCCGAGCGCAGCGGGGCTTAACCTGACCACGAGATCTGTAGGACCTGTATAAGCACGTAAGTACAATGAGTCTTTTTTTCCTTTTTATTTTAAAATACTTTCTTACCCTAGTTTTTGACTTCAGTATACAATTTTTAAGTAGTATACTGTTAGTAATCACTTTTTGCAGCCTTTTCACACATTAAGCTTTCTTCTGCCAATTTTCTGCTATTTTTGTAGTTTTAAGGCTGCTTAGAAACTTACATATGTTCACTAGGAAATCCTTAGAGATAGATATAGGAGTAACCCAGTTTAGTACTTTAGGGTTGATTGTGGGGCTTTGAGGAATTACTGGTATGCTGTAGACCCGGTATGGCTAAACAATATAGTACGTACAGACAGGATAATGTGATATTAACCTTGGCAGATCTTTTCAGAGTCGAGGGACAGTGCAGGAAAGCTTCCAGTTAGGTTTCAGCAGGGGAGGTGACCTTCTAGCGTTCAAGCCTTTCAGGGATCTAGCAGATAGAGGGGATAGAACCTGATGATAGAAACACAAGTTAGTATATGTGCTAAGTTAGAGGGTCCTTCAGCCAGTAGAATATAGCACTGTTAAGAACATTTATTTTCTATACTGCAGAGCAGCAGTAATCATAGGAAATGGCCATAACACAATCAGAGCAGCCCAGTAGTTAACACATTTCAAAGGAATAAATGCAGCCATGTATTTAAGAAGTAAAACAGTCTAAATAGTATGAAATAGTGTCACTTTTGTTTAAAAAAAATCAGCCAGTTCAAAGTCACTAGCTTATTTTCTGTATTAGACTAGATAAAATGTGACCAGATATTTTAAACTTAAAACAGACAAAGTAGAGTGTAGTACTGGCATTTTGGTTTAAATATCCGATATCCCACAGTCTCTAACCATTATTTTTACAGTAGACTTATTTCAAACTGCATACAGATATATTTGTGGTTTAAACAGGCATAAAACAGTGTAGAGTATTACTTGTCTAGCTTAACTAAATCAGTAAACACTGTTTCTAACGCCCACACCAAGTCAATTAGATATAAATTACATTTATAACAGCAGTTTTAGTACAGCATAGTTGCATAGAGACAACATAGCTGCAGTGGTAATGCCAGTAAAACACTGTTGCTGAATGGCAGAATCAAACCAGTGAAATAAACAAATAAGCAGAGCAGTAGTCAAGCATCAGGAGCATGAATACCAGTTGTATACATCCAAATAATTAGCTAAAAACAACACTAAAACATTCCGGAGGTCTAATTGGCTTACCAGTGAGCAGAATTTAACTGCTGATGAGCACTTGTGTCCTGATGGGAGACTAGTAGGGTTACCAAGTCGCCAAGGACTCAAAAGACAATCATAAGGCCTTCTTTAGCTATGTTAGAAACCTAGGAGGAAACTCCCAGATATGCTCAGAATTAGTTCAAAATGATGTGAAGATTACTGAACCTACACACATTGCCAACATACTGGCTGACAGGTTCAGTGCAAACTTCTCCCCTCCCCAAAAGGAGAGATATCTATACCAGAGGATTGTAGCCCCCCAAACATCTCCAACACCCAGGTGAGAACTGCTCTCTCCAAAGCAAAAAACACAGCATCCATGGGACCGGATGGTGTCCCCGGCTGTGTGCTCCATGAACTCAATGAGGAATTAAACCCTCAGTTAGGACAGCTGTTTAATCTTAGCCTCACCTCAGGATATGTACCCAAGGAGTGGTGCACGGCGACTGTGGTCCCACTTCACAAGGGCGGTGCCTCCACCGACCCTGGAAATTACCATCCCATTAGCTTGACAAGCCTTATCTGCAAAGCCATGGAGAGGATCATAATGGAACTCATAAATAAAGACATAGGGAACTTGCAGACTTTGGATCCAACCCAGTTTGGCTTTGTCAAAGGCAGATCATGCCTTTTAAACTTGGTTGACTTTTCGAGACAGTCACCAAGGCCATTGATGAGGAAAGGCAGTCCATACAGCCTACCTTGACCTGGCAAAGGCCTTCACACAATACCCCACTCAGGTATCATCGAAAAACTCATCAGCTTGAATGTAAACCCATACATCACAAGATGGGTTGCAAACTGGCTAAGTGACAGAACCCACAGGGTCAGAGTTGCTGGAGCCATGTCAGACTCAAAGCCTGTCACAAGTGGTGTCCCACAGGATCAGTCCTGGGTCCACTCTTGTTCGGCATCTACTTTTCTGAAGTACAAGCAAACACAGGAGGGTTATGGCTGACAAAGTTTGCAGACGACTGCAAACTCGGCCATAGTCGAAAACACATCTGACACAGATATCCTTCAGAAGGGCCTCACAGAAACGGATAACTGGTGCCAGAGCCATGGCCTAAAGTTAAATGCCAAGAAATGCATAGTCATACCCTTCGGGAAAAACAAGGTTACCCCTAGCTACCATATAGGTGGCAATCCACTGAGCACAGAAGAAGTCATCAGGGATCTGGGGACCCAGGTTGACAGTAGCCTTTCGTTTGACACTCATGTTGCTAAAGTAGTTAGGAAAACCTTCTACATTGCCCAACTGATCATGAAGGGATTCACATCTAGATCAAGGGAGGTCATCGTCCCCCTGTACTCATCACACATTAGACCTATGATTGAGTACAATGCCCCATTCGGAATGTATCTGACCCGACACCTGCAGCAGCTGGAAAGGCCCCAAAAGTTCCTCACTAAAAGGAATAAAGGGTCTCAAAAATGTCTTATGCTGCCCGACTGAAAGAACTCCAGCTCTATTCAGTCTCATACCGCTTGCTCAGAGGAGACCTGTGCCTGACATATAAGGCCATGTCAAACCCTGATTTGATGAATATGCTTCACCTCAAAAAATCTAGATCCCTCAGAACCACAAGGGCGGGAGACTTAAACCTTGACACGGTTATTAATAGAACGTGCTGGAGGGACAGATTCATCACCCAGAGACTCCCTATGCTGTGGAACAAAATCCCGGTACATGTGAGGCAGAGCACCTCGCTGGCCTTGTTCAAGAGGAATCTTGACCAGTTGATGGGGGATCACAGATATACCCCAGGGATTACTTCAGTGTCACTGCTTGACAGAGGCACAGCAAAATAATAGGCATAGTTTTATTCAAACTAAAGGGGTGGCGAAAGCCAAATAACTATGGGCTAGGCTTATAAATGCCCTTGGGCAGATAGCCTAGTACGAACCTATGAACCTATGAACCACCTGTCCCACTTTGCGAGGGACAGTCCCTCCTTGAGCAGTTGTGTCCTGCAAAGATAATGAAAAAATGGCAAATGTCCTGAGATTTTAGGACAAAAATATTTTATAAGTTTTCTTTAGTAGTTTCATAAAACTTTTTTTTTTTTTTATCTGAAACACATAAATGTTACATGAAGTAGCATAAGCACCTCAAATTCTACAAGAATAAAGAATAAACTTTTATTTTGCAAAAGAGTGAAATACTATCCTTTGCACTGGTTATGGGTATGTTTTGTCCAGCAAAATCTGCCATTTCTACAAAAAATGTCCCACTTTGGATATTTGAATAGGTGGCAACCCTAGAGACGAGTAATTTAAAGATGGCTCCATAAACAGCAGGAATCTAATATAGACTTCTTATTGGGGGTGGGGTAGCAAAAAGGGTGTGAACCAGGTGCAATCCAAAGAAACCAGCCAAACCAGAGAGGCAAGCAGTGGAAAACTTTCGATGCATTAAGTACAATGAGGCTTTTTTTCTTTTTATTTTAAAAATACTTTCTTACCCTTGTTTTTGCCTTCATTATACAATTTTTACGTAGTATACTGTTAGTAATCACTTTTTGCAGACTTTTCACACATTAAGCTTTCTTTATAAATCAACATAGTTATTTCATTACTGCGTTGTTTTTATATGCAGATGTATTTTGTAGCTGAGAATGCAAAGCCATGCTTCAAAGTTAATTATCAAGGCTTTTCAGCCTAAGTTTCTTTGTGGGTTTAATGACCTCCTATCACCCTCCCTCTGTTGCTTCCCAATATTCATTGCTGACCGTTCCAGCTTATGGTACAGTAAATCCTCTGCCCCAAAGCCTCCTTGAGTTCATGGGCCCTTTCCATGGCTGATAGGATCACATGCTCTAGAGTAAAGACCATTAACTGTTTTTTGGCTCACTTAGTTGGAGTTGCTCTGAACCTGATCAGAGCCTTGATATAACACTAGGTAGATGTTAGCAATCTACTATGTTGCAAAGTTCTTCACCATTTAATTATTCTGTGATCTAGGGGAAGCTACCTGGTTCAGTTCTTAACTGTCTTATTTGGAAGACTTGAGACTTTCAGTAGTGCCATTCTGTAGTATGCATGTTCTGATTAGGGCAGGTAAGCTTGTCTCCAGAAAGTCTTCAGTAATAAAGGTGCTGCATTCAGCACCTCGAAAAAAAAAGGTCATAGAAGAATGTCTGATCCCTGTGGAGTGCAAATTGCCTTTCTGCATCATATATATTTCAGGTTTGGGAGCAAGCTTGGTATTCTTGGGGATGGAGAGAGGCTGAGCATCTGATGCTATGCTTCATTTTACAGTAATAGTAAATCAATAATACGCCATATTGATTTAACAGAGCTTTGTTTCCTGCAGGTATCAGAGAGCATACCAGTTTGCTTTTGGTCGGGGGTGATGTATGCAGGTTTCTTTGAGATTTGCTTACATTAATGTACCATTTCAGAAGCGGCTGAAAACTGCAAAAGCAGCAAAGTACATAAAATGGAATGCTCCATCTTTTATCCCTCCTAGTCACCACCTGTTGTTTGGAGTTGGTTTCAAAAAGTGTGTGTGTCAGTGGTTGCATATAAATCATGTAAATGTTTTAATTCTGCCTATAAACCTTGTCAATTACTGCTAATACTTTCTCCCAGAGCTGTTTTTCCCCTCTGAAATTCATATAGCAAACACTGGAGGGATTCAGAGATATGCGTCTGCTTTTCTGCACAATTTCATATTTGTTATATATTGATTGATTGATGTAGTGATTTGGGTGCTTTTATTTTGACAGTCTAAAGGGATTTTGGTAGATTGTAGAGGCTAGATTAATGTTTAAACAATTTCCTTGTAGTTTTAAACTGAACCTTTGCTAGTGAAGCAGTACATTTTGTAAATTAAATTTGTAGTATGTACCAAATTTTAAGAAATGTGTTATAGTTCACCTAAAGATTTCAAACTGTTTAGCCATTTAGCAACTCTTATTTTCCTTTAGTATCGTTTGGGTAAAATTCTCTTCTCTGCATGCATGGGAAGGAGCTGTTCACGGCCCAAGGGAGTGGCTAGAGTTTCACTGTGGAGACTTGAGCTCTAATCACTTAAGGTCCAACTCGTCTAAGGGAAGTCTGCATTTTTGAGCCATCTTCTATATTTGCAGAGATGGGGCTCACTCCCATCTGGGAGGGGAGGCTTTTTCCAGTTGCTTGCAGTGGAAGCAAACTACAGAGACTTAAATCGGCAGCATCTCTCATCTAAATGATTCATTTCATGATGTTTGTACTTTCCATCCCCAAAGATGCTTAGGGAGCGGAAGTTCTCCTGCAATGGCCATTTGAGTAGCTTTACTTCAGATTGTGAAAAATTTGAGCTTAGGCTTCTTGTAACTACTCCCAGACCCAGCAGCGTTGGTCCCTCTTTATTGCAAGGACTGTTTAGTGAGCACTTTCTGGGGTCCATGGCCCAGGTTTTAGACATCGAATGCTAGCTTGATAACTGGTGGAAGCTTGAGATATGGTTGTTTTATCTTACCATTAGAAAGTTTAATTTGATATCTCAATAGGCATATTCCAGGCCTCGCCCAATTCCACATGCTATCCATAATGTGCATGTGGTACTGTGCAGTTCTTAGCTTGCCTGATTTAGAGAAAGGGTTTTGTTCTTTATTTTCGCACTTCATCTTTCACTAATTTTTCTACGTAGCCCAATGTTTCTTCGACTATATCATTTTTTTTTTTTTTTTATGAATCTATTGTATTAATGAAGACAAATTTGCTTTTGACAGTTTTACTTGTGTGAGTATTGTTCTTCTAGTTTCTCTCTTGATCTTTCTGAATGTCTTCTGTCTGGAAATTCTGGGCTTCTTGCATAATAGTAAGAATGCATAATTTGTTCCTTATCCTTAACAGTCCACTAAGTCATCTTTAACGCTCTTTTTTAGCCTGTCAGTTTTTGTGATATTTGTGGACTATTTCCTTCTACAATGGAGGTGAGGGTGGGGGGTGGCATAATCCCGGTGAACCTGGCCTTTATTTAAACAAGAAACATCTTTATTAAACCATCACTTACAACAAAGGCAACCTTACATTTATATAAATGAAAACAAAGCACACAAACACAATCCTATTTGCAAGCTTTTTGCACACAAACCATACTGACACTCCCAGTTGCAAACATTATACATCCCTTTTAATCTACCCAATCATTTCAGTCAAACATTACATAGCTCATTTAAGTCCTGCCTTCTTTTTAAACCTCATTCCTCCCCTATATGTATTGTTCCCACAATTCCCATTTTTCCTATTTAGTGTACTCCTACCCTTTTCTAAAGAGGTCAGTTCCAGTTGTTTTACTTCTGTTACTATATTCACTACTACTGATGTAGCTGGTTTAGATTTTGATTTCCATTTTCTAGTAATTGCTTTTTTGGCAGCCACCATAATTAGACACAGCAAGGCCTTACCATGTCTAGGCAATTCCGATTCTGTATCACAACTCAGAAAAATCATCTCTCGTCACATCAGTCTGCCCGTCCAGCATCTCCGACAGTACATCCCACATGGAATCTTTTAAAGTCCGCCAACTCTTGGCTGTCCCAGAAAATATGTTCCCAAGTACTTCTTTCTTCCCTGTCAGACGTCCAACATTTGCTGCCTACCTGAGGAAAATTTTTCTGGAGTCTGCTTGTGGTATAAAAATATCTATGTAAACATTTCCAAGCAAAAATCCTAAATCTTCTTGATTTTTGTTGCATATTTGGGAGACCTGCATATATCCTCCAATTGTTTCTTTGTGAATTGCTTATCCAATCTCTTCCCAATCCTTTCTAACCTCCTCTGAGTCTTATAGTTATGCAATATTTTATATGCTCTACGAATTATTACTTTTTTAATGGCAGGTTCTGTTCTAGATTCTTCTAAACGCTGTACCAGTGCTGGCCTTTTGTTAAAGGACCCACCTATTTTCTTTCTCTTTGCCTGTACTCTATCAATCCTGGATAGCGAAGGCAATCTCTAACCTGCTGTCCAAATAAATTGGCCTCTTCCCAATCTATTATCTTTCTCTCTCTAGTTATTAGCTCCCAATACCTTGGTTCCTTTGCCAGTTTTCTCCAATGAATTCCAGTCCCCTCTTGCCTATTGTCTATATCCCTAATTGCAATCAACCGTATTTGCTGACTCTCCTTTCTCCATTCCTGCGTTGGCTTAGTTCTTGGAAACATTCTTACAATGGCGTTAAGGCCAGGTTCAGGAGTATTCTATGTCTTGAATTCTACACTGTCATTTTTTCCAGCCCTAGCACCAGTGCATACACCAGGATTAGGCACTTTTTATCCTGGGACCTGTGCACCTAGCTGTCTTTTTTTTTTTTTTTAATAAACTACCCCTCTCCATGATGTATGGTATTTAAGATGCAGTCTATGTATCAGTGTGTTGAAACAGGGTCCTCCACGTGAAGGGACTCACCAACACCTAGGGATCAATTCAGTTCCAGCAGTACTACTCTCCTTTTCTCGCTGATTTTTTCTTCTCTCCATTTGGTTTCTGTTTTTGGGGATTCCTTATGGCTCGCGTCCCTTCTTTGGAGCTAGCCTTTAAAGATGCTACTTTGGAGGTCTTGAGGCACCCTCTGTCATCTTCTGTGAGCCCCCCCCAAAGAAGGTTGATGTATGGTATAAGCCTGTAGAAGATTGAAGTAAATTACTGTATAAATCTCTGCAGCTCAAACTTGTAGTTTTTGCCAGCTGATGGTGATCCCAGGGACCACAGCCTTTTCCACCACTGACTCGAGTCCCTGCAATATGCATACCAGTATGATTCTATCATAGTCCATGTGGGCATTAACTACCTGAGACATACTTCCTGGATCATATGAAGAGAGGCATTGTTGATATTTCTGAATTTGTATTGGGCATGTATGTGCCTTATATTGAGCAGCATTCTACCTTCATCTTGGATGATGCCACAGTACAAACAAAAGATGATTGACTTCAGTAAATGGGTTAGTTTCTGGTGTCTTCTGGGGAGATTTAATATTAGTCAGCATGGGAGGTCATTAACCGATCATGCTGCTTTGCAAAGGATGGTCTGCACCTGTCTCTTCCAGGCTTCTAAATATTGGCAAAAACTTTATCCACCCCCTTAGAGCCTTTTCAGACAATGCCAAATTGACAAACATATTGACATAACAAATATAAACCAAAGAAACCTAAAAATGTTGCTGCTCAATGCTAGGAGGCTAAACAAGAAACTTGTCACCCTACAAGCTCTCTTCACTCGGGAGAATATAGACATCTGTGCAGTTACAGCGACTGTTTAAGTCCACAGAATGTACTCCAGCATGCAAGGCTTCAGTGCCTTCCATATCTTTAGACCATCAGCTACAAAGACTGGAGCAAAAGGTGGAGGAGCTTCAGTCTATATTGGCAACAAGCATAACTCTACTTTGATGATACAGGGTGATGCCCTAGAATTTATCCACATGCAAATCACCATAGAGAAAGTTCCATACCATTTCCTAGCAAGTTATAGGTCACCCTCCATGACCCTAGAATCCCATAGCTCATACCTAGACGTACTGGATACACACTCATCATTAAACCAAATACCCTGTTCATGGGAGACTTTAACTACTCCTGTATAGAGTAAGAAACCTACACTATCTTATACTACCTGCATAATGATTCCTGGTCTTGACTTTACTCACCAGTATGGGAGAGCAATGCCCTGAGCCCCCCCCCCCCCCATGTCACATCCTCACTTTTGATGTTGGACTACAAAGCTGTCTCCTTTGAAATAAAAAATCAGCTGTGTAACCCCAGCAAACACTGTAACAGCTAGGAACTGTTCCAAAGCAAGCTACATCCCATTAAGTGATTTATCAAATTTCAGTGCCCCTTCCAACACCGGGTTCATAGCAACCTGTGTGTAATTGTTCATTGAGACCTTGTGCAGCCATGTAAGAAGTAAGCCCAAACCACACTGTAAGAACAATCCACACTGATGGAATCCTAACCCCCCCCAACATCTTTATTAAATTTCCACATGTGACAAAGACAATCTTACATTTATATAAATGAAAAACATACAAAATGAAATCACTTTAGTTGTAAACAGTTTACATCACAGACACCATTGAAACAGTTGTAGTTGTAAACATTACTAATCATTTATAAACATTCTAGTCATTGGCATTTGAGCATTATATAGTTCATTCAAATCCTGCCGCTTAAACCTCACTATTGCTGTGCATATACTTTTCCCACAGTTCCCATTTTTTTCTATGTAGTTTGCTCCTTCCCTTTTTTAAAGATCCCAATTCAATTTGTTGTTACTATAGTCACTACTTCTAGTAAAGTTGGTCTAGACTTTGATTGCCATTTTCTAGTAACTGTTTTTTTGGCAGCCACCATAATTGAACTCAGCAAGGCTTTACTATGTCTAAGCAATTCTGATTCTGTAACATAACTCAAAAAATCATCTCCCCAGTCAGTCCAATCCACCCAGCCAGCATCTCTGACAGAGCAGCACGCAGGGAATCCCAAAAGTCTGCTAGCTCATCACACCTCCAAAGTATATGTTCACAGCTACCTCTTTCTTACCCATCACACCTCCAGCATTTGCTATCCACCTGAGGAAAAATCCTTTGGTATTTTCATACCTCAAGTAGACTCCAATGTAAAAATTTCCAGGCAAAGATCCTAAATCTTCTAGACTTTGTTGCATATTTGGGAGATATACATATATCCCCCCATTGTCTCTTTGTGAATTGCGTATCCAATCTCTCTTCCCAATCCTTTCTAAACTCCTCTGATTGATTCTTGTAATTATCAAGCAGTATTTTATATGCTTTACTAATTATTCCTTTTTTAATGGCAGCTTCTGTTCTTCATTCTATTAAAAACTCTACCAGTGCTGGTCTTTCATTTAGGAGCCCCCTATTTCTTTCCCTTTGCCTATACTCTGATATCAATTCTTGATAAGGGAATGCAATCTCTAACCTGCAGTCCAAATAAATTTTTGGCCTCTTCCCATTCTATTACCTTTCCCTATCTAGTTATTTGTTTCCAATATCTTGGTTCCTTTTCCAATTTTTCTCCAATAAATTCCAGTCCCCTCTTGCTTATTATTTGTATCCCTGACCACAGTCAACCTTATCGGCAAAATCTCTCTTCTCCAGTCTCATACTGGTTTGGTTCTTGGAATACTCCCTGCTGTTTTATGAATATAATACTCTGTATGATTTTGATTGCTCCCCTTAAGACTCTGCATCCAAAATCCCAATCTCTCCTTATTTCTTGAGCTTCCTCCCTGCGTCGTCTTCATCGTCATCATCCCTTTCCACCTTGAATTATAGTTTTATGCCTGTGCTATGTATAAGAGCCTTAACTGTGTTGCTCTAAAATAACTCCTCAAATTAGGTAATCCTAGTCTACCTTGTTCTATTGGTAGAATCATCTTATCCCACTTGACCCTTGCTGTCTTCCCTTCCCAGATAAAATCCTTCTACTCTTTTTTTATTGCTGTCCACAGTTTCTCCTCCGGTTGATAAAAGTATGCCTGATCTGTGTATAAGACTAAAGGGACTAAAAATATTTTAATAGATTGTATGTTAGTATCCATATAACAAAACTTCCAGTTTCTCAGTTTTTGTATTTATTTTCTGTTTAATCTCTTCCTACATATCCTTAGCTGCCACCACAGAATCATTTCTAATCCATACTCCTAAATACTTCAATTTATCATGTCCCCATAAATATGGATATTGTAGGACCAATTTTTGTATGGGTACATAATTTACCACTACTGCCTTTATTTTAGCTTCATTAATTTTGTATCCTGAGAAGATTTGAAACTGTCTTAAAATGTATCACAACACTGTAATGTCCCTTTCTGGTTTTGTCATGTATAGAATAATGTCATCTGCAAATAGAGCCAGCTTTTCCTGACTGCCATATCAATTATATCCTTGAATTTCTAAGTCCCTTATTTTCTTTGCCAGTGGTTCTAAATACAATGCAAACACGAAAGGGGAAAGCTGACAACCCTGCCTGGTTCCTCTACTCAAGCAGAAATTATCGGAGAGGACCCACCCACTTTAATTTGTGCCTCCGATCCCTCATATATTCTTCTAATCAGCCTTATAACTGTATCAGGGAAAGTAAATGCTTGCATTGCCCTGCTTACAAAGTCCCAGTCTACTCTGTCAGATGCTTTTTCCGCATCAAGACCTACCAATAAAAGTGGTACTTTCTTACATTCTGCTTCCATCTGGATCATCAGTGTTCTGTTAATATTGTCAAATGTTTGACTCCCCTCCACAAAACCACACTGATCCATATCTGTCAATTTTGGTATCACTTTTGCCATTGTTTTAGCCATTATAGACATAAACACTTTATAATCACGGTTTAGTAATGAAATGGGCCTGTATGAAGCTGGATCCGATGGATCTTTACTCTCTTTAGGTATTACTGTTACCGCCGCCTTCTTCCAGGATGCTGGAACTTCTCCTTCTCTTAAAATACTGTTAAACAAAACCTTCCAGACCTTTATCATTTTTTCCCTCCAAACTTCCACAGGAATACCATGTATTCCTGGGGACTTTCCTGTGGATTGGTTATACATAGCCAAGCCATTTTTATCTCATCCCTTCCTACCCTGTTAGTAATTGAGCCTCCTCTACCTCTAACTTTGGCATATTTAATTATTCCATAAATGTTTCCATTTATACCTTTTCTTGAGTTCCATATTTCTCTGCTTTATACAAATTTTCATAAAATTTCCAAAATATTTCTAATACTTCTACAGGGTCTCTTGTTATCTTCCTTGTTATAGGCTCCCTAAGCTTGGTGACTGCCTTTTCCACTTTTTGTTGCCTGAGTTGTTGTGCTAAAACTTTTTGTGTTCTAGAATGATCAAAAAACAGTTGCTTAACAGCAGTCTTTCTAAACTCCTGCATATTATCGAGGTAATCCCTTATTTTCTGTTTAGTATTCTGCAGTCTCTTTCTGTGGTCTTTATTACCAGAGGAGCGAGAAGCCAAATCTTTTTCTTTTTCACAGCTCAGTTTTTCTTGGACAAACTTCTGTATTTCCTCCTTAGCATGCATGTCATCAAAAAATGATTTTGTCCCTCCAGGGAAGAATCCCTTGAAGACAGCTGAATATAGCAGTTTGATTTTCACACCTGCATCTCGGCATTCTCTGAATAGAGGGGTGAATTTACTTCTCTTTTGCTTGGTGTACAATGAGTAATCCTTCTCCACAAACACTCTGTTGTCACCTACTTTTAGTATTTTGTCCTTCTGCCACAGTTTTGACAAAATCATTTCTTTCTGCTGGTAGGATTGCATCCTTACTATTAAAGGTCTAGGTTGCTTTCTTATCTGTAGATTTGGAGCATGCACATGATGTGCCCATTCAACTAATAAATCCTGCACTGGAATACCGGTCCATCTGCTTATTTGTGCTTTCATGAATTTAATGCAGTCTGTTCCTTCCAGCTTCTCTGGTACAGCTGAAAATCTGAAGTTTTCCCTACCTGCTCTGTCATCTAATTGTATTATTTTTCGAAACATCTCTTCCTGAGCAGTCTCGTATTTAGCCAGCCTTTTCTTAAGTTCTGCAGCTTTTTCATCTCATCTAAATATCTGTTTAATGCCTCTTCCATTTGTTCCAGCCTTTTGTTGTTTGCGTTAATATACTCTATCAGTGTTTTGTTTATTTTATCCAGGTCTGTATGCCGTTGTCTTGTACCATCCTGTAGGTTATTGGAAGTCATGTCTGAAGGTTGCATTACTTTTTGATGAGCAGCTGCAAAACTCTCCCTAGTCAGTGCTTCTTCCTCACTTTTTGTAGCTGATTTTTTCCAGATATTCTGTATTTCTTTATTCTTGGCATCCAGGCAGTGTACTTACTAGGCAGTTACTGAAATTTACCCATAAACATGAGTCTACTGGCCTTCTCTGCTAAGTTTCTGATTTCACACTGGGAGAGCTAAAAACAAGCTGTTACTCAGTGTGCAGCCATCTTGGAACTCCCAGATGGAATCCTAACCTTAACCTTAACAGGGTGCATAACAAAAGGAAAAAAGTCAGAGCTAAAATCAGAGCAACTCCCATAATGATAGGAGCTCTCTAATTTAGCCTAAACAGGAAACAGAAGACTAAGTCCAACAAGGCCAATTACATGGTCAAGAAAGCCTCACAGGCTGAAGACCAACTACAAGGCTTTCTACAGCTATGTCCTAAACCTCAAAGGCAGCACACAGCAGTGTGCTGCACTGCTGTTCAATAGTGCCACCTTCATTGAGAAGAACAAAGTAGTGATTTTGCTGGTGACAAATTCGGCTCAAACTTCAGCCCCCGACTTCCTCCTGCCTCTCCCCTTGAAATACTTACTAGCATAACCCCCCCCCCCAAGATATTAACAGGAAGCAGGTCCTGGTGATGTTCGCTAAACGCAGCCTCAGTGGGCCCAACAGTATCTTGAGATGCCTCCTAAATAGCTTAAAACATAACCTTTCAGGACCACTTCAGTCACTTTTGATCTATAACCTCAAAACAGGCTTTGTACCACAAGAATGGAGGACTGCAATGCGTTCCCCACTTCACAAGGGTGGACCATTAACTGACTCTGGAAACTACAAACCTGTTAATTTGAGTGGTCTAATATGCAAAGCCATGGAACAGATTATCTTGGAAATGATCAACAAAGACTTGGGCAACTTTGACACTGGACCCAACCCAGTTTGGCTTTGTCAAGGGAAGGTCATTACCTGTTGAACTTGGTGGACTTCTTTGAGAAGGGGAAACTGTGCATACTGCCTACCTGGGTCTGGCTGCTGCATTTGATATAGTACTCCACTCTGGTGTAGTTGACAGACTCACTGAACTAGTCATAAACCACTGTATAACTCACTGGATTGCCAGCTGGCTGACAGGACCCAGGAAATCAGTACTGGTGATAACACTTCCACTAAGAGAGAGGTTACCAACAGGTGGCTCCATGGTGAGACCAGTCCTATTTGGCATCTAGTTCTTGGAGGTGGGGGCTAATGTCAAGGGCCTTTGGCTGACCAAGTCTGCAGATGACTGCAAATTGGGAGCTATCATAGATTCCCCCATGACAAAAACATCGTACAAAAGGATCTAAGACAAATGACTGGTGCCAAAGTCATGGACTTAAACTCAATGCCAAGAAATGCATTATAATGCCTTTTGAGAAAACTGCTACCCAGGCTAATTACTCCATCCATAAGACAACCTCTAAGAGTTGACCCGGTAATCAGGGATGTGATAACATATGCAGACATTAATCTGGTCTTTGACCAATATGTGGCCAAGGTAGTAAGAAAATCATTGGATGCCGTATGCTTATAAGTTCACAGACATGTGTTTCCAAGAAAGTCCTAGTGTCACTTATTTGGCCCTTATCATGCCCCCTTTGGCATTTACCAGGCCGGACATATTGAACAGAGTGTGCCCCTTACTGAGTCTCTTTCCAGAAGTTTGTACAGTGCCTGCGATGCCCTATTCTTTGCTATTGCAACTTCTTTCTTAGCTTCTGTGTTAGCCAACCAGTAGTTCTTCCTAGTCTGGTCAGTCTTTTCTCTCTCCCACTTCTTCCTGCACTCCCGTTTTTCTTTTGATGACTTCCTGGACTTCTGCATTCCACTACCAGCTTTCCTTATGTACCTTATTTCCATACCTGGCTCTGCCACATATCTTTTCTGTAGTCCTAACACATGCAATTTTTAGGCGCTGCCATTCTTCTTCAACTTCACCTATTTCCTTCTCTTCTTGGGGTACTAGAGCCCTGATTAATATCTTGAACTGTTGTACTTTCTCTCCAGTCAACTTCCAGGTCTTCAGCCTGGTTTCTGTTGACCTTAGAGCCTTTTCAGACCACTGCTTGCAGCTGATTGTGGCAACTAGTGGTTTATGCTGTAGGCCAACTGTTTCACTGGAGATGACTTTGCAATCATGGATTCTGCCCCAGTGCCTTTTCCTTACTAGGAGGAAGTCTACCTGAGTTGCATGTTGACTGCTCTTGTGCGTGATCGTGTGACTGTCTCTTTCTGAACCATGTTTTGGCTACTATCAAGCCATTTGCCAGACAGAAGTCTAGAATGGCTTCTCCGTCTTTATTCCTGTTGCCCCACCCATGTGGACACAGGCAGTCCTCCTATTCTGTTCTGTCTCTCCTGATATGTGCATTCAAGTCACCCATTATCAACACCGATTCATGTTGTCCTTCTTTATGTAGTAGGTCCTGCAACTGCTGTATGAATGCACTCTTTTCCTCACTATCACAGCCCTGCTGTGGGGCATAGGCTGAGATTATGAATACTACCCTATCATTCTACTGGAGTCTGACTTCCATGAGTCTGTCATTAATTCTGATGATATCCCTTGCTGCCTTCTGAAGCCTCTCTCACCACAATTCCTAAACCATTTCTAGCCTACCCTCCACGTGAGTAGTAGACTCTGGATCCCAAGCCAAGTGGCTTTGTTGCACTGCCCTTCTATTTCGTCTCCTGGATATACATAGGATGTCCAGCCTCCTCTGTATCATGTCATCCACTTCCAAGCTACACGCTGTCAGTGAACCTACATTAAGCGTAGCAATTCTCAGTTCATGTTTGGCAGGTTGGTTGGTTTTACGTCCAGCTTTCGCTCAACAGAGCTATCCCAGGAAACCCAGGCTGGGCAACTAGACACTGGCCAGCCAGTAGCTTATTGACCACAGGCTGCTGGGCTTTATGGCGGGCACACACTGGCCAGTAGGGGATACATATACCCCTCCTACAGTTAGCATGGGTCCCTGGCGTGGGTCAGATTAGGCCCGGTCCTCAACCCACTTTGTAACTACCCATGCCCATTTTTGGTGACATTAGTCAGCATGACCGAATCACCTAGAGCCATATTTTACACAGAGTGGCTAGCTCTGCCACGGCGTGCAGTCTGTGATCTGCGAAGAAGTTAGTCAGACACCCTTCATAAGGGATGCCTGCAACAACCTGCTCACCAGCCCAGAGGACATCCAAGGCAGATGGAAGGAGTATTTCCAGCAGCTTCTGAATGAAGAAAACCCCACAGAAGCTGCACTGCCCCAGAAACGGCCTACGATGAGAGAAGAGCCCACCCTAGAAGAAGTAAGATTAGTAAGCAGTAAGGAAGATGAAGTCAGGGAAAGCAGCAGGCTGAGATGAGGTCACAGCAAATATGATAAAGATGCTGGGTGAGATAGGTGAGAAATGGCTCCTGAGGGTACTAATAGAAGTATGGAGAGAAAGGTGTTTCCCAGATGACTGGAGAATAAGCATACTCGTGCCAGTGTACAAGAACAAAGGGGACATCCACAACTCTGGGCAGTACAGTGGCATTAAACTCCTATCACATTGCATGAAAGTTCTGGAGAGGGTGACTGATAAATGGATACGCAGAGTAGTAGAATGTAAGATGGGAGATGAGCAGTTTGGATTCAGATCAGGATGCAGCACAATTGACCCGATGTTTGCATTGAGACAGATACTTGAGAAGAAGCTAGAGATGAGGAGAGAATCCAGCTGGGCATTCCTAGACTTGGAGAAGCCATATGACAAGGTCCCAAGAAAGGTGATCTGGGCATTACTGCGGTGGTTAGAAGTCCCAGAAACATTGGTAGAATTAGTGCAGGCTAGGTACAAGGACCCAATGACTCAAGTACGAACAGTGTTTGGCCTCACAGAGGGGTTCCCACTTGGTGTGGGTGTACATCAGGGTTCAGCTCTGAGCCCACTGCTGTTCATACTGGTGATGGACTACATTAACAAACAGGTTGGAAGGGATGGATCAGCAAAGCTACAGTATGCAGACGATGTGGCAGTACAGGCAGACTCTGAGCTAGAACTTCAAAGGATAGAAGAATGGAATGCATATCTGAAGGAACATGGGATGAAACTAAGCACAGATAAGACGGTGGTAATGGCAGCAAATTGGGGAAATCAGAAGAAGCTGAGAATAGAGATAAAGGGGAAGATAGTGGAAGAGGTAAACAGCTTAAAGTATCTTGGAGGAGTAGTTGAGGAGAAGGGGTAGTCTGAATGAAGAGGTCAAAGCTAGAATCAGAGGGGATGCAGACAACTGGCATAGAGTATCAGGTGTAGTCTATGACAGAAGAATGCCAAAGAAGCTGAAAAGTAAGGTGCACCAGATGGTGGTGCAACCAGTACTACTGTATGGTACAGAAACCTGGGCAGTATAGGCAGAACAGTTGAAGAAGCTAGAGGTGATGGAAATGAAGTGCCTGAGAAAGGTGATAGGGGATGCACACTTTGGGACAGACGAAGAAATTATGACATAAGAGCAGAAGCCAGAGTAGCTCCAGTTGCAGAAAAGATCAAAGAGAACATATTATGGTGGTTTGGGCATATGTGTAGAAAAGCAGAAGACAATCTGGTGAGGAAGATTTGGGACAGACGGGAAGAAGGTAAGAGGAAGGGAGGATGTCCAGCAAAGAGGTGGATGGATTGTGTGAAAGAAGATCTGCACGAGTCAGGCATGAGTGTTGAAGAAGGCAGGAGTGTAGCACAGAATCGAGAGAGTTGGCGACAGTTAACACGATACCCCGACCCGATGTAGAAAAATGGGAGAAAGGGGGCTGATGATGATGATGATGACGACATATTGAACGATGATGATGACGACATATTGAACAGCCTGAATACACAAAAATGTTCCTTACCAGAAAGAATCCAGGGTATAAATGCATTGTCCTGTATGGATCGCCTTAAAGCCCTATCTCTGTACTCCCTCGCCTACAGGTAACTGAGAGACAACCTGTGCATGGCATACAAGGCATGTTTGGATCCAGCTGTGATGGAGATTTTGCAAATCCACAAAATGAACATCATTAGAACCACTGGATCCAGTGATTTAGATTTGCAAGACAGATTTGTTTCTGAGGATCGTCATGCTTTGGAACATGCTACCCATCCTTGTGAAAAAGCATCCATCCCTAACCCTATTTCATAATAACCTTGATCAGTGGATGGGAAATAGGAAGTTCACCCTGGGTCTGGCCTTATGTCTCCGATAGAAAGATGCAGACAATAATGCCCAGAGTAACATACCCCCCCCCCCACATAACCTCTAGAAACTTAGTAACTCGCATACCCCCTCCTACATAGAGAGACAATTGGGAGTTGGATTGCATGGCTAGGCTTATAAAGGCCCTGGTGGTCATTAGGTTCATAGGTATATACTAGGGTATGAACTGGTGAATTAGTTGAGAGCTTTGGGACGAGTGTGACAAAAGGATGTTCTCTTCCAATGTATTGCTGCTTATAAGCCTCCACTTTTTCATCTCATCTGTCCATATTCCAGGCCTTTCTACTGGAACTGCTATAGGGTAAGCTAAGGGACATCTTAGATTCTGGGCTCAGGGCACACCTGTTTCAGCCCATCTTTAACTGTTCTGATAGACATTAGAGATAGCTTTGTTCAGTTTTAATTGCACAAGTACTGCATACTGGGCAACAAAACAGTCTGGCATACCCATTCAATGAAAGGTTCTCTTCTCTTGACAACTGGCTCGGTTGTAGTATTCTAGAATATCAGTTCAAGGGGAGAGAGTGCTTTTTAGCCAGGCCTCCCATGCTGTGGTAGACGGCATGTTAAGGAGGAAGAAAGTCCCCTTCTCCATGGAAGAATGGTTTCTATTCTTTTTTTAATATTGTGTTCTTCTAAAGAAGATAAGAATTACTTATTACTCTGAAAGTAGCCAGACTTCTTGTACTCCCCATTCTGTTTGGGAACCTCTAGAGGTTGTCTGCTCAGATCTTCACTTCATGCTAGACTGTGGTTTCAGTCTGTTCCTGAGAGTATCTTTTCTCACACTTCACACTGGCTAGGAGAGGTGTCTTTGTGGATCACTAAAATTGAGGATTTAAGGGTTTTGCCATGCTTAGTCATCCCCAGCATTCTTGTATTTAAAGCCTCATGGAAGTGAAACCCTATATTCTTCCTTATGGGGCAACTGTTTCTTGTCTATCTTTAGATTGCTGAGGGCTGCCCAGTAGGGACACCACACCCCTTTGTTTTTGTCCCTGAAGGTCACCATTTCTTTTTGTTTGCTGTTCTCGTACAATTGCCTTTTAAGCATACAACTATATGCTGCCCTTTGAGGAATCCACTCAGAGGTCAAGACTGGATACTGCTTGGTCCTGGAGGCAGAAATATATCCACTTCCTGTATGGTTCTGTGGCATACTAGAGAATATGGATATTGCTGCAGCTTGTAAGGATTTTGTGGAGGCATAACCATCGCACGTTCAGACTTTGTCCTGGTGGCTGACCTATGCCTCTGGACTGGTGGACAACTTCCACTGAACCTTATTTATTTAATTTTATTTTCTAATGGAGGTTGAACACTAATTCAGATGGATCTTTTTTAGGTTCATCCCAGAGAATGAAAAATTATAAGGCACAAGAAAATATAACTGACTAGTATACAGACTGAGTAACCTTAGATAAGTGTTTCTTTTCTGAGGTTTGCCTTGTTTTTCACTTACTTGGGAGCATTTCGGTTTGTTGCAGTCCTATTTTACAGAGTCC